>NW_020291801.1:1601693-1786662 GCF_003184835.1 Aspergillus costaricaensis CBS 115574
AAGAAGAAGAAGAAGAAGAAGAAGAAGAAGAAGAAGAAGAAGAAGAAGAAGAAGAAGAAGAAGAAGAAGAAGAAGAAGAAGAAGAAGAAGAAGAAGAGAATTTTATAAGCAAACGCAAATATGTTTCACCTCGCCTCTGCATCCACCTGACCCCCATTTCCATCCTGATACAAGAAGAACTGAATAAAGATACACATATCCAACAATAATGTACCAAAGCTTCCAATCAGCCAAGACAAATTCACCAGAATATACCGACCATACAGCGAGGCTAGTTCATCAGATCGACACCGACCATGGTGTCGGCGTTGACACACAGGTGAATACGCCAGGATGGAAAGTACGTAGGTCAGATTGCCGATACAGGCGAAGAGGAAGAAGAGTAAGGATACCCCGTCTGTTGACTTGCGGCGGTAGTTGAGGAGGATCTGGGGCAGACGGGAACCGAGGTATAGCACTGCGCAGAGGTAGCCGAAGACTTGGCCTAGGGTGTCCATTTTCAGGTCGTCGGTGCTGTCTTTGTGCTTGTTGTTGTTATTGTTGTTGTTGTCTGACGAAAGTGATGACCGCTGGCTGATGTACCAGCCTAGAATGCCGGCGGCACAGACGAGGATGATGGCCGAGCCGTTGAAGAAGGTGGCTTGGAGCATGGTCAGAGTTCGAGGGGGTCGGGGTTGCTTGGCTGGTTCGACGAGTGGGGTCGCTGGGGATAGGTGAGTTCCGTCGACGGTTGTGTGAAGGAATGAAGAGGCGGAGTGACGGCGATGGGCGAGCAAGGGTTGATGGTGAGGGGTGATTGTTGCCGATGATGCTGGGCTGCGGGTGTCCAGAGGAGCCTGGTAAGAGGCACTGCGTCGTTTGGAGGAAAGCAACGCGGTGTGCTCTGTGGGTTTCCGAGGCACGACAGGAGAGGGAATCTCCGTGTCTTCGTCGTAGGCATCTGTCGTGATGGGAGACGCAGGTCGCGGTGGCGTGGATGGCTCGTCGCGCAGGGTGAATCCCCGGTAGTAGAAGCATTGAGCTAGGAGCACCACATCTGCTAGAGTATAGTACACCGCGAGAATGATCATGGTTGGCAGCACGCCCTGCAGGACGGCGCCCAGGATGTTGAACACATCGCCGGCTAGCCAGACGATGAGGAAAAGAAGGGACAGGCCATCAGCTGAGCCGCGACGGAAATTTTCGATGATCTGTGGAGAGAAGACAACAACCCAGCACGCAATCGAGATGGATCTATGTCGGTGATCAGTATAAAATCATCAATTCTCTCTAGTCTGGCATAAACATACCCACATATGCCACTCAGTGCCTCTAGATCTATATTGCCGGTGACTGCGGGAAACATGTCCGGGCTGTGCGAACGAGAGAGCGATTGGGAGTTTCCCCAATCAATGCTCTGCTCTATAGTCTAAACAGAAAGAGGCAAGCAAAATCGGTCAACAGCAAACAAAGACGCGTTGATGGAATGAAGCAGATGGCCGGCGATGACGTTCGCAGAGTCTGCGAAGGGTGCAGATCACGTGGGGCGATCCGGGGTAGCTCCTCTCAGTCTAGACCAAGAATGGACACTCAGATCGACTGCTTCCACTTTTCTTCTTCCTGGTGACGCTTTGTTCCTTGTCTCGACGACAATATCCTGCATCATCTATTCTGGTCTTCTGACCATTCAGTGCCATCTGATTTAGTAAATGTCCCCCCCCCCGTGTAGACCTACCATTCACTTCATCCTTCATGGGACTGCGTACGTCATGTGATTGATTAGTCAAGCCTGACGTCGGTCATCAACCATCGCCCATCTGAACCAATTCTCTTGCAGCTTCAACATCTCTTAATCATGTGGCTTCAATGACTGCTCCAGCAATTCGGATTCCCTTTACGGGCCCTCTACCTCCGCCGATTATTGTCCCTCCGTCCGCACTCACGGTCGCAGGTGCCATTGATGCGCTCTTGACCTTTTTGACGGCCCCTCCGTCGCCGCATCTGCGCGGCGTTGATGTAGGCAGGCATTCCCAGACGGTGCTCTTGACAGGCGCTGGCATCTCGGTAGCTTCAGGCTTATCCGATTATCGGGGTGAGAATGGCACGTACATCACAAACAAGACGTATCGACCGATCTACTACCACGAGTTCGTCGCTCGCCATGAGTTTCGCAAGCGATACTGGGCGCGAAGCTTCATTGGGTGGCCGGGACTTCTCAAGGCGAAGCCAAATTCGACGCACTGGGCTATAAAAGACATTGGTACGAAAGGATATATTAGTTCAGTGGTGACGCAAAACGTCGACTCCTTCCATTCTGTCGCGCACCCCGAGCTACCCACTCTCGAACTCCACGGCTACTTACGTTCTGCGGTCTGCATCAATTGTCGAACTGAAGTTCCACGGGACGAATTTCAGCAATCGCTCGAGAGGCTGAACCCCGCCTGGGCAGAGTTTCTCAAGAAAATGGTCGATATTGGTGCGCTGAACGCGGACAACCCTGAGGAGCAGAGACGGAGGGGCTTGAAAATCAACCCGGATGGTGATGTAGATTTACCAGAAGCCCCTTACTCGACCTTTCGGTATCCAGCATGTCCAACCTGTTTAGAAAAGCCACCCCGGCTGCAGGACGGGTCCCAATCCCGTGTGGAGGTAGAGCGCGATGGGGCTTGGCTTCCAAATTCTACAGCGGGGATTTTGAAGCCGGCGGTCATTATGTTTGGAGAGAATATCGACCCAGCCGTCAAGGAGGGTGCAGAAGAGGCTATCGACGATGCGGGCAGACTCCTCGTCCTGGGCAGTAGTCTTGCCACATACTCAGCGTGGCGCCTAGTGGAAAGGGCCTATAAGCGAGGGATGCCGATTGGCATCATCAATATAGGAGGTGTCCGGAATGAGTCGATCCTCTTTAGCAAGGCGGAGCAAGAAACGGAGGCTGTATGCCGGCATGTCCGTTGCAGTCTCCCATCCCAGGACATTCTAGGCCCTGTGGCAGCACAACTGCCTTCACTTACTCGTCATTAGTGTCCTTGTATAGATTGAAGAGGATGTGATGTATAGATGACGGTGAGCTGTGTGACCCGTTCAGATAAGCAGCATAGTATAGTATATACAAACGATAAAAGTCATAATTCAAGCTTGCGTCATTAGAGACGTTATTATTTCAAGATAGCAGTATTCATCGGACGGAATAGTCCAGAAAAGATAATTTTAGACACGCCAAATTGATTGGCAACGAGGAGTTGTGGACAGGCATGAATAGACGCCGGGATACTAGTGGAGACCGGCCAGGCAAGATTGAGGAGAAGAGAAAGTGATGGCGGGCCAGTCAGCCGCCCGTCCGCTGTTCGATGCCAGCGCGGGGCTCTGCATTCGCCGGTTCAGATCAGCATGGACATGGACGGTCGCGACCGCTCAAAAAGCAAGACATTGCAACCTCCAACCTCCGAATATCTGGATCTCATCTCTAACTTGGCCTCTCCCAAAACTTTTCTCTTCCATCCTCCGCGCTCCACCTCTCGTTCGCATCCAACTCCTGCTGCGCAGAGTACCACCGTCGCGCCATCAACCACCATGGACAAGCAGCAGCCCAGCTCCTTCCAGCAGCTGGAAAAGGTGTGTTTTGATAGCTTCCCTACCATAGACTGAGAGATTACCCAGTCAGACAGAAAGTCGTGATGCTAACTGCTGATTCTAGCTCGGAGAAGGCACCTATGCCACCGTACGAACCCCTCCCTCCGCACGGCCGATCCTCTGAATCGCACGATGTACTGACACTCACACAGGTCTTCAAAGGACGCAACCGCCAAACAGGTGAGCTGGTTGCCCTGAAAGAGATCCACCTCGACTCCGAAGAGGGAACACCATCCACCGCCATCCGAGAAATCTCGTTGATGAAGGAGCTGAAGCACGAAAGCATCGTCTCGCTCTATGATGTGATCCACACGGAGAACAAACTCATGCTCGTCTTTGAGTACATGGACAAGGATCTGAAGAAGTATATGGATACCCGCGCCGACCGCGGTCAGTTGGACCAAGCCACAATCAAATCATTTATGCACCAGCTTCTCAAGGGCATTGCGTTTTGCCACGAGAACCGCGTCCTCCACCGCGATCTGAAGCCTCAAAATCTCCTGATCAATAAAAAGGGACAACTCAAACTTGGAGACTTCGGTCTCGCCCGTGCCTTTGGCATCCCCGTCAACACTTTCTCCAACGAAGTCGTGACCCTGTGGTACCGTGCCCCGGATGTACTTCTGGGCAGCCGCACATATAACACGAGCATCGACATCTGGTCTGCTGGATGTATCATGGCGGAACTCTACACCGGCCGTCCTCTGTTCCCCGGCACCACCAACGAAGACCAGCTTATCAAGATCTTCCGTCTCATGGGTACCCCTTCGGAACGCTCATGGCCCGGCATCTCCCAGCTCCCGGAGTACAAGCCAAACTTCCACGTCTATGCCACGCAGGACCTCAGTCTCATTCTCCCCCAAATCGACCCCCTAGGTCTGGATCTTTTGAGCCGGATGCTGCAACTACGACCAGAGATGCGGATCAGTGCCCAAGACGCACTGGTACACCCCTGGTTCCGCGATCTTCCACAATTGCAGGCACAGTTGCAGCAACAGCAGCAGCAGCAACAAATGGCTGGAGCGTATGGCGGCATGGTTCCCCAACAGCAAGCATACTGAGATTCTTCCTTTGATCCGTCTTTGTTTTCCTTCTAGTTCGTTTTCATCATGTACAGCCTTTCGTTTACCTTGGCTTTCGTTCATCTGCCCCCTTCGTGGAAGGCTTGACGAGCAACGGATTCGGTTTTAGAATGGGGAGAGCGCGGCGTTTGACTCCTAAGAGGACATTCAAATGATTCTTTCTGTTTTCTCTTTGCGGTGCATATGGCCGATAGCATTTCGTAGATAACTTTGATCATTATACTTGACATTCGCTCACCAATTACCTTGCCTTTCTTAGTGATCTATATTTGTAGGAGCAGCAGCTAACATCTATGATATTTGATGCAGACATGATTTGTTTTGGCGAGCTTTTATTAACTATTTTCTTATAGAGCCCTAGAGCATATACAGTAACCAATTCCAGCTCTTCATACATCCAACGCAACCGCAACATAGCAAAAGACCACGATAAGTTTATTGAACTCAATTCAAGCACAATACACATAAGTAACCCCACAAAGTGTACTGAACAGGTACCTAACCCTACGATATATAGAGGTACCCGACCCATCTGCCCAGATCTATACCAATCACGTGATACATAGTAGTCGCGCGCGTCTCCCGGCGCGTCTCCCCAATCCCCATCAATCAATCAAGCCAATCTCCATAATCCTACAACCACAAAACAACAACGACGACGACCCAAAGGAGCCCGAAACGAACCATACCTCAAGACTTAACATCACGAAACACCGCACCCTGATAAAACTCCCCAAGTACCTACCTACCTCAACCCCGCCCAACGAACGAACGATATAAACCAAACCATGTCCACCGAACCGACCACCCAAAGACCAGGCGCCTCGCCCTCACCACCGCCTCCCGCGCCAGTCCCCCTAACACCCGGCCCGCGTGCCTCCAAACTGCAAGAGATCTTCGACAAGGCGCTGGCGCGCACGCTGCGCGCAAACTCGTACGCGAATTTCAGCGGGTGTTTTCCGACGCCGGCGAAACACGTCCCGGCTAGTTTGGAGAGTGTATGGAGACAGTTGAATGCGAAGTTGGAGGAGAGCGCTAAGGCTGAGTTCGAGGATATTTTGGCGGAGAGGGATGCTGTTAGGCAGTTGAATGAGTTGGATCGGTTGGTTGGTGAGGCGAGGGTTAGGAAGGAGAGAGGGGTTGGTGGGGATAGTGTTGCGTATGTTTTTCCCTTTCTTCCTTGACAGTTTGTTTGTTGCGATTTGGTATTGTTGGATTGGGGTGGGGGAGGAGTGGATGATGGATGGCTAACTGGTTTGGTTTGTGCTTGGTAGGCCGCATACGTTGAGTCCGGAGGAATTGTACAAAGCGCATCTGTTGCCGCATTTGATGGAGACGCAGGCGGATTTGGACGCCAAGATTAATTCGGTGCAGAATCAGAATGCCGAGTTGGCTGGGAAGGTCCAGGCGCAGAGGTCTGAGATTGAAAGTTTGTTGTCCGGGTTGGAGGCTGTGGTTGCTGATTTGGAGGGTGCTGCGGCCGCGACGACGCAGTTTACGAGTGAGCATCAGCTTCGACAAGAAGCTGCGCAGATGGATGGAGAGGTTAAAGCTAGACCTGAGATCTGATCTGGTGGCTTGCGATTTCTACGATGGCGGGGACAGGCTTCCCTTTCAACGTTCGAATGGGCCGGGATATAGTATAACTACGACAACAATATCTCCATATCGCCGGGACCCATCCATCCCTCTTCGACCACATCCTCCGCAACGAGCATCAGCTCCTTGGGCGCAGCTCTGCGAAGCTGTTGGAGTTTGTCCTTTTGGCCTGCCAGTGCAGCAGCGATGGCCTCCTTGCAGGTTCCGTCTCGTTCCTCGTCCGCAGCACCGTCCCTCTTCGCCAAGGCTGCTGCACCGCGGTAATAAGTCTGGGCGTTGCGCAACAGTGTAGCTGCGTTATCTCGGGCCATGTTATAGTCCCATGGAGCCAAGCCAAGCCTCCACCTACCCATCTCCACGTCTCCTCTTGCCAGATGAATCTTTGGCAAGTTTTCAGCAGTGGGGAGTTTGGACGCTTTGCTCAGTGCGTCCAAGGCAGCGGACAGTGATTGCCATCGAAGAGACAGCGCTTTCCCAAAGGCCTCCGGCTCATACGGAGGGAGATCTGTGAGCGCCGTGTTGAAAGAAGTGAGCGCATCGGCTTTGCTGCACAAGCCATCCGGATCGTTTGATAGATCCAGCTCAGGACCGAAAGCTCGCGAGACTTCTTCGGAGTATGTTCCAACTTCAGTCCGTCCGCTTCTGTATAGAACTTCATTCAGGGCGCAGGCGAACTTGGCACGAGCCAGGGTGGCCTCGTAGTGCCTGTTTGACCCCTCGACATATGCTGAGATTCGTTTCTGCAGCTGCTCGGATGAATACTCTTCTACCCAAGTGACTCCTACTTCAGGATTAAACGTGAGTAGGTTACAGAGGCTTGTGATGGCATCCAGTTGTGCCACAGCAGTGTCGACGAGTGTGTCCTTGGTCACGGGCTCAACAATGGCAGCCCATTGCTCTTGCTGATCTGAAGATTTCGAATCGTCCGCAGGTGGCAGTTCTGGCGGTGTATCTTGCATCTGCGTTTCAGCAGGGTCTGTTTCGCCGGACGTCATCTGGTTGATCTGCTCCTGCATTTCGGTGTACTTGAGTTCCTGTACAGTTAGGCAACGTTGAAAGAGTTCTATGGCTTCTTGCAAAAGCTTCACTGCCTGGGAGAGCCGGTCATCCGATGGACGTTTGGCTTCGGTCAAAGCCTCGGCAATGCTGGTGAGTACTTGGGCTGTGTTGAAGAGCGCATCTGCATTGTCTTGCTCCAGGTCAAGCGCTGCTCTGTGAGAATCAAGCGCTACTCGCAGTACATCCAATAGCGGCGCAGACAGCTGAGCAGCTAGCCTGGGATGTTGTGTGATTTCATACTGAACTCTCGCTCTATCAGACGTCAGTGACTAGGGTTAATTACTGATAGACGAGGCCATAATGAGTAATAGAGCAAGAATAAAATTGATTGGCGTATGACGTACTTGTTATAAGCCAGGTCAAAAGCAGTGGGATGTTTGCTCAAGCCTTCGTCATAGGTATTGATGGCGCGCATGAAGAAGCGCAGGGATTTGGCTGCATCTCCGGCGCGCCATTTCTCTCCGGCCTCTTCCTGTTCGACACCGACTGGAACATCTTGCTTAGCTATACGGCAATATATGACAGGCGATTGACCAAATGAATATAATTCAATTCTGATGCTGGGTGACTCACGGGCTAGGTATTCATCTGCAGTTTCCGGGGCCTATGCAGTAGAGTTAGAGGGAAAGTAGTACTCGCGGTCGAAGGGTCAATTGAGCATACCCGCTGTGTCGCCTTTTTCTTATTAGGCTTGGTGTCCTTGAGGAAAGACTTTGGCTTGGGCATTGTCAACGTTTAGATGCGGCCAGAGTCTTCCGATGAGTAATTTTCTCGGAGCAATAAATGTAAAGCACGGTGGATGTTAGGCTAAAATATGTGTACCAAATGGGAAGCTGCAAAATCAACAAGTATATGATGACGTCCCGCGATGTTTTTTTCGAAAATAAGAAAGACGAGGGGTAGCTCCATAATGCCGGCGTTACGGAGATACCGCCTTAGCGCCCGCTTTGAGATTACTAGTAGGGAGTAATCCCCATATAATAATAAATATAGTACTTTTGACAGATTGAAGATAAATTAAGTGGCCAAAAATTTCATATAGATAAGATGAGATTTTATCTAGCTATCAGAACTATAAAACAACGGGCTTATCAACTGATACTATGAGCGGTCAGCACCTAGTCTAGTCCACTAAGTTATGCTGAGTGGACTGCCCTACATGGGAATTCACCGTCGGAGAAGCACTCCCGCTCCAATGCAAGTCAGCCAGAGTGATAGTGTGCAAGCAAATCCCGTACATCTGGCAAAACAAGAAATGATATTCGCCCTTTTCCCTTCAACAACCGGCAGCGGTGTCGTGCATATTGAAGATCCTTCAGACGGGACGGAGCAATCAATCAATCATGCATGTCTTACATCGTTTACAGTCTCACCAGCCAGTTTTCTTACTGCTCAAGACAAGACAAGAAACAAGGAATTTCATAATACATCACATGTTATTATTGTATACCAACCACTATTGAGTGAGTCGGCACGGAAGAACCGGGAGTAGGCGGAGGGAGTAGAGAAGGTTTGCTGGAGTTCAAGGACCAAGGAAATGGGGGCCGCTTGGTGGATGAAGAAGATGCGTTGCTGCTGCTGCTGCTGCTGCCATCGTCGGATCCGCGTGGCTGCCCACTTGCCCGCACGTGGCGGGCCTGGCCGGGAAGGGCCTGAACACTCTTACAGTTACAGTAAGTAAGTTAAGTAGTTAGTTATCTAGTTAGTTTTCATAACTAATTGAAGTCAATAATCCTCCTAGTGGTGGAATTCCCGCTGTTTTTAACTACGAACTAGTGGTGTATAGATATAGCTAGGGTACCATCTGTGGCATTGTAAGGGAGACTTGGTTCTTTCAGTCTGAAAAATGAATCAAGAACGTGTGCAGAATACTCAAGAAAAAAGCAAGCATCTCTAATTTAGTTTGCAGGCCTAAACTGGTAGATATTTAGTACTACTACCTCTTTTACGTACCTGGGAATAGGGGCAGCTAATATGGTATGATGCATCCACTCCGTTTGGTCTGCTCCTTTCAGCCAGCCGATCGCCAAATCCCTCAAGTATACTCCTACTCCGTAATAATTTCAAGAGCATGACGATCAATCCGTCGGGCGCGCAAGCATCCCTGTTTGGTGATGGCGCTCGTGTCTGCCGCCGACGTCCCAACAGAGTCCGGTGTCTCAGGCTGCCTGCGATGGTTTAGCCAGCCTCCAAATGGGTCGCATACCCATCTTTTTGTCCCTGCCGACCACTGCACTAGACACTAAATTTACTGGAGAAGCATGAGAAAAACGGGCTTGTAACCATACTAACTAGTATGGACCTCACCACTATCAACCCTATCTATCTCTCTCTCGTGCCAGTTAACCAACAAAGTACCCCTTCACCACAAAGATCAATACAAGATCTGGGCAAAGGAGGGGATCGTAGAGAGAATCAGGACAGAAAAACCTTAAAAGCCGTCCAAACGACAACCCCCCTCTCCAATCCTTTCCGACCGTCGACGAGGAAGAAGATTTTATCAGCATTGCGTTTTGGCGCCTGCCGGTGACCCACCCCATCCGCCTCCTTCGCCCCCGGCCTCTCCTGAGTTGAATGCATGGCACGGCTGCGCGCAGTCCTACACTCTCATCAACGACCTCGTTCTTGCTCTTACTCTTACTCTTACTCTTCCTCTTCTTATGATTTTGCCCACGTCAGATATCTCTTCTGATCTATACTGATCGCATACAGACCCTGGAAGTAATTGACTGCCCCAAGGTGAGAACCCCTCTTCTCTCCAGCCCTGCTGATCCCGGCTCAATCAAGTGTCTTGAACCACTCGTCGGGATCATTCTCCCAAGAAAAAACTTCCCGATTAGTTATTGATACCTTGCCTTCCCTTTATTCCCTCCTTTATTTTCTCGACTGTGGACCTTTCCGTCTGCTTGTCTGGATTTCGTGTTTCTTCGGTCCTGCTGCAGTCGTTCCTTTGATATCCGCACCTCTTTTAAGTTCTCGCTTCGCTGACCGGGGTACAATTCCATCTTACAGGTTACGTACGGTCTTTCCGGAAGCCTCGCAGCCTTTGTCGTTCCACTATTCTGCACACGCTTCGAACTGCACGCAATCTACGACCCACCGCATCCTACCACCATAGTGGACATGGCTAGACATACATCGCTTGAATCTGAGAGACCCATCATGGCCCAGTCGGTAAGTCTACATGGACTACGTGCGATGTCCACGCACTTATCGCCGTCGCAATCTCGTCTGATTCGATCATAGGCACGTACCTCCAAGCGGTTCTCGACCGTCAGCGAAGCCCCTACGGTCGCCTCGTCGGAAACCACCTTTGCAGGTCTACCGGCCGGAGACCCCAGACTGGCCGATTTCCACAATCTCCGCGATGGACTGGAGCGCCTGGAAAACAAGCCCCTTCTGAAGCAACGTTTCGTTCCCACTCCGGAGAAGACCGATAACTTGAGCAAGTTGGCATTGGGTGCCAAGGTGGAGCGCGCCCTTGGACGTAGAATGACCAGCCAGGACGCTGTCATGCGAGAACCCGTGCTGAACGAAAAAGCGGTGGTGGAAGCCCCGTGAGTTGTTGCGGCCGTGTCGTGTGGTGTTGACCGAAAGTTTGCATTTTGATACCTTACTACTGGACCTTTTGCTCCCTGTCCCCATGGCCACCTGGGCCACGACTGTTCTAATGTTGCATGTTTTCCCGGCTTGCCAGATTTCCCCTGCGGCGGGTTCTATGACCGAGTTCGATACCCGTCTTGATGAGAAGCTTATCTTTACCTGTCTATCATACCCCCCTTCTGAGCCAGCTGATTACTTTTGATTTGATGCGATTTCGCTGCGTGTACCAACCCTAATCTACTGTCTGATAGCCATCTACTTATTTGATTACTGGGATTAATTCTGTGATGTTTATGAGGGGTGTGGTATTGTGTCGGTTCCGTTTACTATATGACAAAAGGAGCACGCCGATGATTGGATATACAAATCCGAGATCTGCCAGTGATCTATGTTGTACACAGCTCTCTAGACTATGTATTGTCTACATTTTGAAATAGGAAACAAGCAGGAATTTGAACCCCGATACATTCTACGAGAAATGGCGAAGAAAGAGCGCTTCGTATCACAGGCTGTGCATCGTAAATGGTAGTAGAACAGCTATCGGTCGAGGGTCCAACATCATCGCCAATGAACGGGTCTGTTCGGGGGCGATTGAATCCACCGCATGCTGATATCATGGATGGCAAATGGACTGGCCTACCGCATTGTTTCACTGCGTCATCAACACAGATCCGACAGCGATTTCGTTTACAGATTATGTACTACTACTGAGTGCCAGCCCCATGATTCTATGTAGATTTAGGTCCTACCATCTGTATATCTGACCGATTGAAGTAATTGGTCTTATTCCGCCCCAATATTGCCACCACCGCTGCCACATTTTGTCACTGATCGCGGTCGTCCAGTCGATCGACGAGATGCGCCCGTGAATCATATCAGCCAGAAGTAGCAGGCGGTGAGCTCGGGGCCAAGCGCGATATGTCCCAATGAAGACTAGCGCCGGGCACTTCTGGGTTCGGCTGGATTTTGCACCAGCAAAAACGAACGGCTTGACTGGCCCTTCACCTCATAGTCGGCTCTCTCTCTCTCTCTCTCTCTCTCTCTCTCTGCGCTGCTGCTCTCAGCAACCTCTCGTGTCTCTCCGTCCACCCTGTTACTACTAGCTGTTACTTACCACACTCCCCCAAACTTAACTTCCCTCACCACTCTTCAACCACACACACACACCCTACTTACCACCTCCCCTCATCCTCCACATATACACAAACACCCCATCTTCCTCTTCATATTTCCTTGCAATTATCATCCTCAGCCAGTTTTTCATCTGCTCCCACCTCTTTGTCTCTTGAAACAAGCTCCGTCTCTCTTCGTCCCCGTGCTTTTTCCCTCCCGAATCTGTTGCCTCGGGCTTTTCCCTCGCACACTCAATTCCGGAATCGCACAAGGTTCTTTCTGTTATTAACCTCGACGACTCCGACGCGCCACCTTCTTACCTTTCATTGATCTTTTCTTTTCTTTTTGATTCACTTCATTGCGCCTTCGGGGAGCAATTTGTTCGCACATTTCACGTTGTAAGTCCTTCATTTTCACCTGCAATCGTGGCTCGGATCTCTCTGCCATGGCCATATACGTACGTCCAAGCTTCAAAAGCACTGACAAATACCAGTATCGGGGAATATTTCTTACTAGAATTTTTTCCCTTACCTCATCGCATCAAGCCTCGCATCCTATCCAGCATATCCTTTTGCTTGGCCTTTCTCTCTTAGACTTTTCTCTTTTCTTTTCTCGAGCCTCCAAGTTTCATTCATTTCACAATGGCCGACACGACCCAGGCTCCTATGAACGGCGGCTACCCTGCGCAACACGCTTACCCCGACACCTTCACCCACGCCCCCGCAAACGTCAACAGCGCGGCCAGCTTCCAGCCTGCGCCCTCCTCTACTCCCTCGAACGCCCCCGCAAATGACCAGAAGAATGGTATCTCGAAGGATGAGGTTGGCTGGTACTTCGTGGAGCAGTACTATACCAACATGAGCCGCAGTCCGGAGAAGCTTCACCTCTTCTACTCTCGGCGTTCTCAGCTCGTTTTCGGCACCGAAGCTGAAACCGTTCAGGTTGCTGTGGGCCAGAAGGTGCGTGTTGATATCTCAACTCCATGGGATCTATTCCTGTCCAGTAAGGTCTAATATACTGACATCATCGTTACATTATAGGCTATCAATGACAAGATCAAGCAGCTTGACTTCCAAGACTGCAAGGTCCGTGTCTTGAACGTCGACTCTCAGGCCTCATTCGATAACATCCTGATCTCTGTGATTGGCGAGATCTCGAACCGGTCCGAGCCTTCCCGCAAGTTTGTGCAGACTTTCGTGCTGGCCGAACAGCCCAACGGTTACTATGTCCTCAACGACATCTTCCGGTACCTTGTCGATGAGGAGGAGATTGAGCAAGAAGAAACTGCTCCTGCTGCCCCTGCTGCCCCGGTGGAGGAGCCGGCTGCTGAAGAGCCTGCACAGCCTGCAGCTGAGACTGTCCCGGAGCCCGAAAAGGCCCAGGTGGACAGTGAGCCCGCCGCGGCTAAGGTTGACGAGAAGCTCGAGGAGGCTGAGCAGACTGCTGAGGCCAAGCCTGCCCAGGAGGAAGCTCCCCAGACCAATGGAACCGCAGCTGAGGAAACCCCTATCGAAGCTGCCCCTGAAGCTGCTGCCCCGGTTGAGACTGAGGCCCCCAAGGCTGAGAAGCCCGCCACTCCTGAGCCCACCCCTGTGCCCGAGCAGAAGGAAGCTCCTGCTCCGGTCAAGGAGAGTGCTCCCGCCAGGGCGGTCCCTAAGACTTGGGCCAACATCGCCTCCAAGTCTGGTGCCTCGGCCCCTGTTGTTCCCGCTGTTCCCGTTGCTCCGGTGAAGCCTGCTCCCGCTGCTAGCACTGCTCAGCCCACGGCTCCGGCCCCCGCCCCCGCCGCTGCTCCTGCTCCCGCGGCCGCTGCCGCTCCCGAAGCTGCGTCCAGCCAACCTTCCTCGACTGATGGTTCTGGCTGGCAGACTGCGGGCCACGATCACAAGAAGACCCAGTCCCGTGCGGGTGAGGAGAATGTTCTCGCTTACATCAAGAACGTCACCGAGAAGGTTGATGCGAGCTTGCTCAAGCAGACCCTGTCCCGCTTTGGCAAGCTGAAGCACTTCGATGTGAGCCGTGCTAAGGTATGTCACCTCTTAACCCACCCGTATTCCAGATCAGAGAAGGAGAAGCTAACCTTGCGTCCAGAACTGCGCCTTTGTCGAATTTAGTGATGCCGCGGGCTATGCTGCCGCTGTCGCTGCCAACCCCCACCAGATTGGATCCGAGCAGATCTACGTGGAGGAGCGTCGCCCTCGTACCAATGCCTTCGGTAACGGTAGCTACGGTGCGGGCCGCGGTGGCGCCGGTCGTGGTCGTGGTGACCGTGCGGGCAGCCAGGGTCGGGGAGGCTTCCAGCGCGAGGGTCGCGGAGGCTTTGCCCCCCGTGGCCGTGGCGGCAACGTCAACGCCAAGGGTCGCAACCAGGCCCAGGCTGCTTAAGCACCTTTACAAATAAAAGTACCTCTTGACGTCTAACGAAGAACGACGAGCGAGCGTAAGCGGTGGTCATCTCAGTGGACCTTGACCGCTTCGTTCTAATCCCATTCTTTCCTTTTTCTTTCCCCCTTTTTACAAAGCCTTATATGATTCCTAGCCCTTCCTCCTGGCTTGAGACGGTATACGGGTTTAGATGCTCACGGCGATCCAGGACATGTATTACTCTCCCCCTTTACTTGATAATGACATGTGTTATGTGGCCCTCTTGTCACAGTGCATATTAGCGGTTGGAAAAGTTTTCTTATCATCTTCTCACTGGGCTTTGCTTGGTCGTCATCATGACTTTGGTTTCCTCTTCCTGTGTTGCCATGACCTCTTTATTTTCTCTACCTCTTTGATGGCTCCTTATCTTCTTAGCATAGCGAGCTGAATGCCCATATTTCTTTCATCTCTGATCTCTGGTGGCTTTTGACCTCCCATCATCATTGTTTTTTCTTCTCTCTCCTACCATGTTGACGACCGTCGCAGTCCATCTCTGGCTTCTTAGTCCTGGCTCCTGCTTAGTTACACTTCTTTCCCTGGCTTCTGGTTCATTGTTTCTTATTTGCGGCCTCGTCATGTTTTGAGGAGTGTAAATGGATGGCTTCTTGCTGGAATGTTTCTTCATTATTACGTCTCTCTCAGTTCTGTGCCGTACTTTCTTCGGGGGCTAGCACCCCGGGGAGGTTCAAGGGCTACAGGGCGGTGGGTAGTAGCGAGCGGTGTTGGCTCAGGATGATGTTGTTGCTAATTGTGCAACCACAATGGAGCAAAAAGGGATACAAGTAAAAAAAAAAAAGATTGAAGACATCTACAGAAAACAAACAAACACAGAAATCTCGCTAATGACTTGACGCCCTGTATGTAGTGAAATGACTGTAATCAGGGTGCGATAAAGGGTGCTCAAGGTTCCCCAGCTGGCGCAAGTAGGGTAGACACAGCATGCAAGGTTGGAGGGTCCAGTGGGGAAATGAGTCAATGGCTCATGTAGTGGATGGGTTAGTTCTTCAGGTCAACTACTGTGTGGGTACAGAGTACTTCCAGAGGGCATGCCTGAACTGAAGTGACACATCCAGTGAAGTACTGTATGTAGTAGTAATTAATGGTAGCCGTGGTAACATTGGTTACTATGAAAGCACACAAAGCGGTCAGAGTGATAGCAGCTCAGGATTGGCTGGGAATGGGGGAATGGAGGGGAAGGGAAGAGGGAGGAAGAATTAGAAGAGCGGAACGTTCTAGATAGTGGGCCTCAGGCAGCCAGATCGCCCCCCCCGGAAGTTATCGCCAGCAAAAAGAAGCAGGAAGACATCTGGGGAAGTTCCCCCCAAAGCATATCTATATTCTATAGTACTAGATGAGTTACTCAATGGAGCATAACCACTGAACCCCCCAACCAGTAGGGGGGTGGCAGGTGCCGAGCACAGGGGAGAAACAGGGCTGGTTAGTGCCTGGCAAGGTGTGGGCAGAAGCATCTAGATCCCGCAGCTGGAAGGCGCTGGAACATCCTGGGGGGGAAGCTTGGGAGTGTCGAACAGTAGCTGGAGGAGCAGCATGGAATCGGTGGAAGTTGCTGGATCGCCGTAGAAACGCCGCACTGAAATTTTGTGACGGTCCGCCCAAAGAACATTAAGGTCCCGCCCCCGTCGCCTGTTCCCTTCGGTTCACCAGCTATTTTTTCTCATTCTTCTTCTTCCTCTCCATCCTAACTCTCTAATCACTCTTCCCTCCCTCTCTCCATCTCCCTTTTTTCTTTCTGTCACCTCGTGGGCAGTTCTTCATCTCCTTTCCTCCCAATTTGTGATCCGTGATTTAATCCTCCCATTAACCCTTTCATAACTACCTCCCACCTTTCAATCCGTTTTAGGTCAGTACTAGTTATACTATCCCTCCCTCTCCCCACCTTGAAGCTCTGACTCAGCCACTATCGTTTGCGTGCAAAACTTGGCTCAGAGCGGGAGGCAAGACAGAATTTCTAGAAATTTCTGCCCTTTTCTTGCCTTCCTTCCCTCTTTGTCAACAAATATAAAGAGTCTTCCAATTCCCCTTCCGCTTTCACCCACTTCTCTCTTTCTCCACTTCAGAATCATCTGGAGGAGCTCGTCATTTCGCTTCCTCTCCATCTTCCTCCCTTCCTTTTACTGACATCCCTACCCCTCCTTCAGAAACCAGTCTCTCTCCTCCTACCGCCACCATGTCTGCCGAGACTTTCGAGTTCCAGGCCGAGATCTCTCAGCTCCTCTCCCTCATCATCAACACTGTCTACTCCAACAAGGAGATTTTCCTGCGTGAGCTGATCTCCAACGCCTCCGATGCTCTGGACAAGATCCGCTATGAGTCCCTGTCCGACCCCTCCAAGCTCGACTCGGGCAAGGATCTCCGCATCGACCTGATCCCCAACGCTGAGGCCAAGACCCTCACCATCCGTGATACCGGTATCGGTATGACCAAGGCTGTAAGTTTTTTTCATTGCTCCCTATTCTTTCCTCTGCCATTGAGCAGTAGACGTTCCAAGTCTAGAGCGAATTCTGACTATAGACTTCTTTTTAGGACCTCATCAACAACCTCGGTACCATTGCTCGCTCTGGTACCAAGCAGTTCATGGAGGCTCTCTCCGCTGGTGCTGATATCTCCATGATCGGTCAGTTCGGTGTTGGTTTCTACTCTGCCTACCTTGTGGCCGACCGTGTCACCGTCATCTCCAAGCACAACGATGACGAGCAGTACATCTGGGAGTCCGCTGCCGGTGGTACTTTCACCCTCACCCAGGACACCGAGGGTGAGCAGCTTGGCCGTGGTACCAAGATCATCCTCCACCTGAAGGATGAGCAGACCGACTACCTCAACGAGAGCCGTGTCAAGGAGGTTGTCCGCAAGCACTCCGAGTTCATCTCCTACCCCATCTACCTCCACGTCCTGAAGGAGACCGAGAAGGAGGTCCCCGATGAGGAGGCTGAGACCAAGGAGGAGGAAGAGGGTGACGAGAAGAAGCCCAAGATCGAGGAGGTCGATGAGGAGGAGGAGAAGAAGGAGAAGAAGACCAAGACCGTCAAGGAGAGCAAGATCGAGGAGGAGGAGCTTAACAAGACCAAGCCCATCTGGACTCGTAACCCCGCCGACATCACCCAGGAGGAGTACGCTGCCTTCTACAAGTCCCTCTCCAACGACTGGGAGGACCACTTGGCCGTCAAGCACTTCTCCGTCGAGGGTCAGCTCGAGTTCCGTGCCATCCTCTACGTCCCCAAGCGTGCTCCCTTCGACCTGTTCGAGTCTAAGAAGACCAAGAACAACATCAAGCTCTACGTCCGCCGTGTCTTCATCACTGATGACGCTACTGACCTCATCCCCGAGTGGCTCAGCTTCGTCAAGGGTGTTGTCGACTCTGAGGACCTTCCTCTCAACCTGTCCCGTGAGACTCTCCAGCAGAACAAGATCATGAAGGTCATCAAGAAGAACATCGTCAAGAAGACTCTTGAGCTCTTCACCGAGATCGCTGAGGACCGCGAGCAGTTCGACAAGTTCTACTCTGCCTTCAGCAAGAACATCAAGCTCGGTATCCACGAGGACGCCCAGAACCGCCCCACTCTGGCCAAGCTCCTCCGCTACCAGTCCACCAAGTCTGGTGATGAGGCCACTTCCCTTGCCGACTACGTCACCCGTATGCCCGAGCACCAGAAGCAGATCTACTACATCACCGGCGAGTCCATCAAGGCTGTTGCCAAGTCTCCCTTCCTCGACAGCCTCAAGCAGAAGAACTTCGAGGTTCTGTTCCTGGTTGACCCCATTGACGAGTACGCTTTCACTCAGCTGAAGGAGTTCGACGGCAAGAAGCTGGTCGACATCACCAAGGACTTCGAGCTTGAGGAGTCCGAGGAGGAGAAGGCCGAGCGCGAGAAGGAGGAGAAGGAGTTCGAGGGTCTTGCCAAGAGCCTCAAGAACATCCTCGGCGACAAGGTCGAGAAGGTCGTTGTCTCCCACAAGCTCGTTGGCTCTCCTTGCGCCATCCGTACCGGCCAGTTCGGTTGGTCCGCTAACATGGAGCGTATCATGAAGGCCCAGGCCCTCCGTGACACCTCCATGAGCTCTTACATGTCCTCCAAGAAGACTTTCGAGATCTCTCCCAAGTCCTCTATCATCAAGGAGCTCCGCAAGAAGGTTGAGGCCGATGGCGAGGGTGACCGCACCGTCAAGTCCATCACTCAGCTGCTCTTCGAGACCTCTCTCCTGGTCTCCGGTTTCACCATTGAGGAGCCCGCCAGCTTCGCTGAGCGTATCCACAAGCTCGTCTCCCTTGGTCTGAACATCGACGAGGAGGCTGAGACCACCGAGGAGAAGGCTGCTGAGGAGGCTGCCCCTGCCGCCGCTGCTGCCGAGAGCTCCATGGAGGAGGTTGACTAAATGTTGACCGCATGATGTCACGATCTTCTTTTCGAGCAAAATGGAAATGAGATGTAACTGATTTTATTGATGACCCGGAAACTGTTCCAGCGGTATTTGCATCAGGGATCTAATATTCACTGAACGATATTGCGTTATTAATCGGAACGGCAAAGGATGGTTTTCCTTTGATCCTTTTTTCTTTTTTTATTACTGAATCACGAATTCTACCTTTTTTTTTCGGCGTTTTGAGCGTTTATTACCCCCAACCTAAATACATTCCGTCTGATCCGCTTGTGGTATTAGTACGGTAGATTTATCTCGAGAATAAAAGCTTTCTCTGTTCAACTTGATGCTCTCAACATAGGTCGTAGTATAATATAGCAGTAACATCCATCTCTGTATATGGATTGATTCCGGATAACTTCTTCCACTATATATCTACCTATTGACGTAAGTGATTGATTTAAACAATTCAACCACTACGTGAACTCACTGGTCATCTTCATTGTTTAATCCCTAGGTGATGCTCTTATGCTCGCTACAGTTATCTATAGCATACATATATGAGCAGCACCATGAACCAGGAGAACGTCAGTCCAGTCAAGGTCAGGTCAATATGCTGTCTGTCGACTTTCACCAAAATTGCTATTCGGTTAGTTAGTTAGTTGGTATATATCGACAGTACTACACGAACAGTAAGTACTATTAGTTGCCTAGTAGTTCAGTGATGGTAGTAGTATTCTTTAGTATAGTTACTGAGTAGTAGTAGTAGTCAGCCATCCATACATACTACACAGTGAGTATTGGGTACATGCACAAGCTGTGAGTGATTTTCTTGTTGGAGTTGATCCGGCTAGGTTACTAGTAAATAGTACTTAAGGGTTATGTATGTGTGTCTACTTCTGCAATTCTTGGAAAAATGGAAACTTCCCGGTTTGTCCATATTACGAGTCGATTGACTGTAAGCTACCTAGAGGGAATTCGATCAAGGGAGGTACACGGATAGAAGGGTTGGACACCTGGCCTCCCCGGGGACTTGTGTTGTGGTTCATGAGTACATTGTGCACATATCTTCATTAAATGTGACCTGAGGGGAAGTTGTATGCAATGGGAAACGCCAGAAAGGAGTAAGGGTGGGTGGAATGGGGTGGAGAAACGAGAGAGAGAGAGAGAGAGGGAATAGGTGGAAAGTAGAAACTTGTCTGTGGTAACGCCAGGGTTTGCTTGCATGCGAGTCAATCCAGTTGACGCCTGTTGCCCCAAGAACTTATGTGTTCTCGCCGCTCTTGTAGATGATTGAAGAGGGGATCATGGGAAATAGTAGAGTAGAAAGGGAGAGTAGGGGGATACAAGAAGAAAGTGCCCACCCTAATGAGTAAGGCTGATTCACTCAATCAGTCGATCCGCACCAGTCAAAGTGCCATTCAGACAGACTGCGCGAGGATAGCCCCCATGCTTTGGCAAGCCAAAGAGCCAGCCCCCCGACAACTCCAAAAGAGCCCACAATCTGAACAATGGCCCAGCCCCGCCGCTTAAGGTCCTCGGACAACCAAACAAGCCCCAGAGGGTCTTGCGGGCGAATTCGGGCAAGGTGATATTCCACATTCTGCCCACTTTGTGCTCGAACAAGTAGACTGCCCCCGCTTGCTTTCTCCAAAGGAGCACGGAGTCCGCAAAAGCCTGGCGTTTGTGTAATGGGGACCAAAGACCCGTCGACTACGCACTCGCCTAACCGTTCTGTGAGCCAGACGGCACGCTCACCCCTGGCCATGGCAGCGTATCTCTCGCGTTCGTTTTTAAGGCTTTGTTGCAACTCAGATGCCCACTTTGCCAACTGCAAACGGGCCATTTTCTCCTCCTGTCGCGTGTGATCTGCTATCCGAGCCATAGTGTAGCTGGGAGAACCCCGGCTTGAGCCATGGGAAAATGGTTGTGTACTAGGTTGGGGGCGATTCGGGCGTTGCCAGAGATGCGCTCGTTGCTGTTGGGCTAGTTTCTTTGCAGCTGAGTGCCGCATCCAAGTCATATTCTCGGCGTCGAACAACCTCTGGACCAGCAAGGTCAATTCAGAGGGCACCAGGGGTTGGACATAGTCAGGGCTCATCAAAGTACTGGCATCCATAACATCGTCATCATTGGTTTTTGCCGATGATACCGCAAAAGGCAATTGTCCGTCAAATTCATCTGCTCCAAGACCTGCGTTTCCAAAAAGGAAGGGCTTGGCCGGAGTGGCTTGTGTATGCTTGTGGAACCCCGACTTAATTGCAGAGATCTGCTCAGGAGCCAACAAGTCAGCCTTGGATATTAGAGGAATGACATTGGTCCATTCGCATAGCGTGTTGATGCATTCCATGTCTGCCGCAAAGGTATCTGATGCAAGGTGAGCTCGTATCATCAACGGGTGTGAACTATCCAAAAGCTCGGACTACATACCACCAGAAACGAGATAAAGTACGGCATCAACTTGGGTGCCACCCTGCCCTGCGAGCAAATTTTGGAAGTCGTGATCGCAGGAATCAATAGCTGTTGTTGCGCGGGATAGTTGTTGACGTATGTATTGTATGATGGCATCCACTTGTCCGATGCGACTCAGCGAGGTTGCAGGTGTATCAACGAAGCAGATATTTCGCTCTAAGACCACATCACCTGTACTTCTCCTACGGCGCAGCACGCGTGAATCTTCCAAATCTGACCACCAAGATGGGTAGGGCTTGGTGCTGGCGTAGATTTCTGATGTAGCTGACAACGGTAGTCGATGGGCTTGAGAAAGTTGTATCGTCGTAAGAGAAGTCCGTGACGGTGTCAAGGCATCGGTGGGTGGAAAGTCGTCTACATGTACAATGTCTTCGCAAGCCTGGACGATCGACCTAATGAGGGATGATTTCCCAGAGCCTGGAGCATCGGTCAGCACGCATATTGCAGGATCACAGACACTACAAGATTGAAGACAAAAAGGGCTCACCAGAATCGCCCGCAACGAGTATTTTAAACCTTCCAAGTGACTTCCCACGAGATGTGAACGGTCTCCGACTAGGCATCTTGATGCTTGGCATGATGAACTGGGATGTGCTATCGTGGTCTGGGTTGTGGACAGATCGAGAATCATTGTCCTCGTCTCCGGAGGCAACCGCCTGACTACTCAAATCATCTGTGATAGAGATCTCATCTAGATGGCGCATAGATTGGTTCGAAGTAGATTTGGGACTGCTAGGGAGAGATGAAGGGTCGTCCGGGTTGCTGAGATTCAAGGGGGTGAAGGGCCGGGGAGAGATCAGGTCGGAGGTAATAGAGGCGTCAAGTCTGTTGGAATGAAGAGTATCAATAGGCTTGAGCGTTGACCTGCGGCGGTTGAGGCCGGAACCCTGGTCGTCATCGTCCTCCTTATCGTCGCGGTTGAGAGATTGAGATGCTGTGGAAATCGGTTCCACTCCGGCAGGATTACTACCGACTATCTGGTCTGACTGGGACACGGACGCGGGTTGACTAGTCTGAAGGATACTTTCTTCAAGGCTCTGTACGCCATACATACTCGTCCTGGATGCATCGGGCTCATCTGAGGAGAGGTCATCATCGTGGTCGAGACCGTGATTGCGGGACAGAAAGAAGGTCGCGGGGGCGGCACTGCGGGGGTCGATCCACTGCTGCTCGATGGAGGCCTTGCGAGATCGAGGCAGCGCAACATCTGGCACTGGAGGTCTCATGGTGGAGAAAAGAAGCAGAAGTTACAGCGACAACTCAATAGAGACCTTGCGGTGGCCAGACATCGAATAATAAGCAGTCCGTGATTGTAGTTGACGAAACAGGAAGACACGCATTCCATCTCGAAGGAACGACGTTCGATCGATGCCTGGTCGGTTTTGGTCTGCGTTTATGTCATCATCAGGCATTGGGTGATTGCCACGTGATGGAGCATCTGAGGATTACCCCGCACCCTGATTAGTTAAGCCATGCAATGCCGGCATGAACTTAGTAGTCACAGTTATTACAGTTATATACAGTTACTATTTAGATAGGCAATATAATTATATTTTTGGGTGTAAAGGTAGGGAGAATAGTAAGGATGTAGATGTAGATGTAGAGATGTATACCCGCTCTGTCCACTGCCGAGAGAGTTAACTTGTAGCTTGGCTTAGTCCAACTACTAGTCCTCGGGGCTGTCGGAAACTATTCCGAAGAACGGCGTCGCAAATTATCCGAGTACATACAAATAATGAATAGAATTAATATAATTACTGTCCAGTTTACATTGTTTTTTTTTTTTTTTTTTTTGGCTGATATTGATACCAACAAATAGTACCGTATCAAAGAATAAGAGGAGAAAATATTTATTGGACGCCTCTTAGGTTATAACCAAAAGGTTAACGGACATACTTAAAACACTATCTCAAGTATGTCGGGATTTGCGAGCCATGACCTGAATCGGATTTGCCGACCCTCTTTGGTGCGAAGGAGCCGGTATTTTATCGATAGATCCTCCGTACACATCCCGCACACGGCAGCAACAATAGACGCTTCGCCTTCCCAACACCCTCCAATCGCGATGATCCAGTGCCTCCATACCCTCGTGGTCATGGCTGATCTGATCCCACTTTCAAATTGAACCAGCTGTGAGAACTTAAACGTCATCCACCGCCAAGTTGATCGCGTGAGCAACGCCCTTCAATGGCACTAGCTTGCCCGTGTCTGATTGATGGTGAGCTAAGGGCGAAGCTAAGTAGCAAGAAAGAAACAAATAGCCCGCTCCTCCCTCTCTTTTTCTCGATGCCATTACGGAGAACATGGTAGCCTCTCTTTCCACTAGTCTTTCCATGAAATCCACACAGTAACAGGCAATCCAGGCCCCTTTGTTGCACCATCAGTTGATTCCTGCCTAGGTGTTACTTATTTGACAGGGATTCGAGTATGGTATTTCCACCAAACTAGCTAATGGGGTGAAATAACAGATACGACTAATTAACTCGTTAGCTGAGATTAATGTCGCCAAATGTTTCAAAAGATTTCCGCATCGGCTTGCACTAGCTTCAAATCTGCACCTAGAGATTGCTAGATGCTTCGGCTGCAGGCTAGCCTAGCCTTACTTAGTTCAACGCCACCCTGCGAAACCGCTAGGTGAACCGAGCATGGCCAACAGCTCGCTAAAGGTTGTCAGACCATGATTTCATGATTCGACGACGTAATATCGAGCCGGCGCACTACTGGCCAGACTTGCGTGGTCTTAGGCGGCAGCCCGGACGCCCACCCGCTTCCTGCTAGTCCTGTTGACCGACTAGGGTGCTTAAAGTGGCAGAAGCTATGTCTAGTAGCTTCGTTCGCAAGAAGCCCGCGGAGGCCAGTTGGGAATCGATCCAGCTTCATCCTGCTGCTGGACTCCGTAAAAGGTAAGTGATAATGTGAACATTCCTCGGCAGCTCGAGACGGCGAACTAAATAGAAAGATATCTACCCACTCAGTAACTTAAGTACCCACTCGGGGGTATATGAAGGTACTAGATTTGTCCGTGACATCTGCCTGTATCGAGAGAGAATAAAAGGGTGGTTTAGCGTTGGTGTGTTCCAGGGGCAGGGGAGCAATGTAACAAGCCCAAAAAGAGGAAAAGAAAACGATACGGGAACATCCGGGGCGCTGTTCATGCCAGTGCCTTCCGAAAGGCTTGCATGGACCTCAAGTAATTAGGGTCATCATACGAGCATGGGTGGTCATTCTTTCCCATATTCTTCAGCATTTGAAATCATGATCATCGATCAGTTCATGGAGCCGAAGCGATGACCTTGACTTAAGTTCCTCAGCTATAGATGAGCATGCAGAGCTCAGGCCATATTCTCCTGGATTTGAAAGAAACTGGTTGTGACCGGCTTACTAGGCGGATATTATACTTAGTACCTGCACACAATAGTACTACTTCTACTAGGCCGTGACCAATCCCAACCACTAAAAAGAAGCAAAGTTGAAAGGCAGGGAAGAATCAACCCGGCAGCCAGTCGTTGAAGGAGTCAAATCGTGCTGTTAGTTTAGCTTAAAGTTACCCTCTCCGAAGGGCTCCATTCTGACCCCTGCCTCTGTCGCCATTAGGTGGGGCCCAGTAATGTTACCCACTCACACTACCAGAGTACGTAGTAGACCATCTGCTGTAGTAACTAGTGAAGTACTTTGTGTTGGGGGGGGGCCGGGATGGCAGAGCTGGGAGAGACAGGCTGTCTTCTTAAGAGCTGATTTGTCACATTCCCACCCCTGCAGAGATTCTGGGCCGTGGCCATGATCTGTCCCTGCTATTGTTGTTTTTATTCGTGCTATATCGTCACAAACAAATTGCTACGATTGCATGGAAGAAGAATGGAGGCGTAGACGAAGAGCAGGAGATTCACTACACGCTGCAGGAAACCTGCCACACAGGACAACTGCTAAAAGTCAATATCTACACAAGCACTACTAACCTAGGCAGTATCTACTGTTCTCTAGATCCGGACCGTTATTATCCGCAGCACGAAGCTCCACACAATAATTTAGATGTTTATTGACCGGCCGTGATATGTGCGCAAATATCCCACGCCGACAATTTATATCGTTGGGGAATTGTGGGTGCGTATAACAAGATTTAATTGTGCGGAGGGCTGTGCTCAGTAGTAGTAATTGCTCCCATACCTGGATTTACCAGCCGAGAGCCTCGAGGCGGCTTTCCTTTTCAGCTGAACGACCCGAAGGAACAAGCATGGGTTATTTCTTGGTTTGGGTCTACCAAGCAACCCTTGGGATTCGGTGTGTACTTTTTCCCGTTTTTACTCCCAGGTACCCTAAGACAGAGACAGGCTGGCAGACCAAGCGCTAGATCGAATCCAGCTGATTGTCATCAACTCAGGCTCGGTGATGGGGCTTGTCCCAAACGGGCAAAGATGGCCTCTGCAGACCCAATGGAAGACAAGCAATAATTCTAGTATCATTGGACAGATGAAGATTCCACTAGTAACGGATTGGTTATGGTGATACAATACCAAGGTACCAGAGCGACCATACCTACTTGCCTAGGCAAGACCGACCCAAGTTGGTCTAGTCCCTTCATTCATTTCCTTTCCAATTCTCCGGTCGAAAGCTGCACTGCCGGGGATCCTCTTTCTCCTCGTCTCCTCCGTCCTCTCCTCTTCTCCGGACTGGCACCTCCAGACCAGATTGTGTCTGTAAAAGCCGTCGAACTTAACCTTTAGCGTTTTAGGGACTCCGAGGACTATCCACAATTATTCCACCCTCCCCCCCGGTAATCGACTCACTTACTACTTACTCACCATGAACTAACTAAAAGTCCACTCTTTACGATTCTCCTGCGCCGCTGTTGCCCCCCCGCCCTCTGTCCGCTAATTAACCTTCCACCATGGCTTGAATGGATGGTACACCCATTTCTGCTGTTCTCGCTATATTATCAACAAATTAAAAAATAAATTCTCGACTACGGCAGGATCAATCTCTTGATTTTCACTTACTCTCTTGAGTCTAGCCTCTCAATTAATTTTGTTCTGTATCCTGCCTGTGCTCTCTGTCTTCCTTCCGTGGCCCCCTCCACCACCGCCGGTACCCTCTCCTTCTGCTTCCTCTACCGTTTCCTTTCTTCTCTCTCTCTACTACCTCTTCTCCTTCGTACTTCCCTCATACTACGTCTACTTGGGCTTGAGCCTTACCATTACCTACCATCATCACCATCGCCTCCTCTTCTTCTTTACTATCGTCACCGCTCTCGCCATGCCCAGCAATTCTTGTTGAGCTTTTTGCTCTCCCGCCCTGTTATTCCCTTCCTCTCTTTTGCGCCGCGGTCCCGAAAATCATTCGTTCCTAGCCTACCGGGTTTGCTTTTGACTTTGCCTTCCCTTTTCTCCGGCACGATTGGCCCTCACTTCGCCCGCACCCTAAAATCCCACTTCCGATCGGTCATCTCCAGCGTCTTGTCTTCCATTCTCCTCCTCTGAACCTGTTGTTACTATTCGGAAGGCGGCATTCCTCGTCATGGAGCAAGAGAATCCTCTGGCCTGGTCAGATATGACCAACCCGGGCGATGATGAATTCTCCAACTTCCTCGAGTTTGGCATGCAGTTCCCCGATGTGGAGGGGCATGGGCCAAGTGACCCTCACGCTTCCCGGCCTCTTGCCCACCCGGCCTCCATCTCCATGCCCGCCACAACAGCACCTGCGCAGGAGCAATTGGTCCGCATGGATACCGATAATGTTACCACCCAGTCGCCGTCGTACGCCCACCTCATGAACAATGATTTCTCTCTCGACCTCTCCAACCATGGGCAGCAGGTCCAGCCGCATCCCTCGTCATACTCGAATGCCCCAGTCACCCCGGCATTCTACGCGCACAAGCCCCCGCAGCCCCAGTACTTCCACCCTCAACAGCAGCACCAACCGATGCAGGAACAGTCACACCAGATGTCCCACCACTCGCACCCGACGACACAGGCTTACGTTCCTCATGGTCAGACTGTGATACCACCCACCCCTAACAGTATCGAGCTCCAGGGTAGTGCCGCTACGCACTCACACCGGACTGATGACGGTCATGAGATGTACGAGCGGTTCACTCGAATGAATGACGAACAGGTAAGCATGGTTCATTCAAGATCTGGAGTTTAGCCTGCATGATCTAATGCATGCACCCGCTCTTCGCAGGCCCTTTACACCCCCCTGGTCTCACCTGCCATGACCCCATTGGAAAGTCAATTCCGCTTCCCTGAATACACCATCCCTGGAGAGTACTTCACCCCTCTCACCTCGCCGGCTCTCGAAGCTCACACTTCCAATCCCACTGGTTACCCCTTCCACACCGGCCAAATCTCTGAAATGGGATTCGTGCCCTCCCCAGCCGATAATGCACTCCCAATGTCGTCAGCCCCCTCCTCGCCGGGTCTGATGCGGAAACATCGGCGCCAGCCTTCAAACACCAAGTCCTTCTCCGCTCGCGCTAAAAAGCAACAATCGCCTTCAGTTCGGCCCCAGGCACGGAAAAAGTCACTTTTGAACATCAACTCGGATGAGGTCTTGAATAGTCTAAGCCAGGACCAGGGAAGTAGCAAATCGCGCAGCTCCGGTGGTAGTGGTCTCCGCTACGGGAGTAACGAGAGCTCTGGGCAGGATTCCGTCTCTCCAGAGCCTCTATCTGAACCATTGATGCCGCCACCTGCTCTTCCTCCGTCCCGCAAGTCTCCCGCGATTGCCCCCCAGACTACTCAGGTGTCGCAAGCCAATGAACCCGCAACCCCGGCTTTGCTGATGCGCATCCAACGGTCCCCACACAGCAACGCCTCTACTGGTCCGATGGCAACTGTGTCCAGGCCTGCTCCCTCTGAGCCACATGACGATATTATGGAAGATGTTGTCCTTCCAGAATCAGCTACCTCATATGGATCAGTCTCGAGACCTCCAGTGAGCCGCATTGACACCACGGTACGGGCGGACTCGACCTCTTCAACTACTACGCCAGGAAGCGCTACCCCTGCCATGGAGCCCAAGTCTGCCCCAGTGGTCAACAGGCCTTCCAATTCTATCGCGCCCAGCCCCCGTTCTTTGGCCATGCCCTCCCCTAGCGGACCGGTGCCCAAGAAGTCTGATACTCCGAAATTAGGGCCTCTAGGCCGAAAGCGGCAGAGTCTCAGCTCGTCTCAGCCTAGCCCCAATCTACGTCCCAAGATAAGCCCCAGTATACAACCATTGGTGCGCGGTGATGGTAAGTGCTTTCTACGCAGTCTGCGCCTTGCCCGGCAGTCTTCGATCGACTGGAGAGTTGCTCCTGGGCACCTTTTGCGGCGTATCAAGCTAACCAGTGTTGTCTAGGAGGGATTACAAGCGAAACTTCAGCCCTGTACCTTGCGTCAAAGTCGAACTATCAGCATATCCTAGATGGCACTCTTTTGCCTGGCGTCTCCTACCCTGAAACCTTGGCCGAGAATCTGAGCTCAAAGCGGACAAATCATAAACTCGCAGAACAGGGACGGAGGAATCGCATCAACAATGCGCTCAAAGAGATTGAGACCCTTATCCCGGCATCATTCGTTCAGATAAAGCATGCTAAAGAAGCTGCAATCTGCAACGCCAAGGGAGGGGAAAAAGAAAAGGAGAAGGAGAAAGAGAAGGAAAAGGAAAAGGCTGGAAACCAACCTATCAGCAAGGCTAGCACTGTGGAGATGGCTATTGATTATATCAAAGCATTACAACAGGAACTGGAAGAAACAAAGGGCAAATTAGCAGCCGCTGAGGAGCGCCTGGGGGAAGGAAAGGGGCCGGCAAAGCGTGATGACAACACAACGAACCCTGAAAATGGGAAAGAAGCAAATGCCGTTGATACGGAATCGGCAGCCACCAGTGTCGAGATAGGCCCCTCTCCATAGGGCTACGATTGAAACCTCGTAGTCGAGTTGATTCCCGAGCTGGACTGACCCTTGCCTAAAGATCACTATGATGTGATATGTGTTACGAGCGTGGATTTGAGCAAAAGTATAGACCGGTGTTTTACTGGGAAGCGTCGGGTGACGTTACACGTATCTTGATGGCTTTTTATTTTGTGAGTTACGGTGGCTGCTTCTGTCATTTCTGGAAATGTTAATAAACGGGGTGGTTCTTGTCTCTTTTTGCACGGGTTAATGAGAAGGGGTTCGGTTCCGGGTGTAAGCTGCATTTTTCTTCTCCATTGCCATTTCCTGTTCCCTTTTCACTTCTTGTACATGGCCCTATTGCTTTTCTTCGGCCCCTCCCGCTTCTGGCAGGGCTTCGTTCGTGGTGGCAGTAGCTAGCTGAGCCTTTTCACGTAAGGTATCCTGTCGCGCGGGCGTGTTTCACTTCCTTCCGGGGATCTTTCCTCTTTTCTAATGTTACTGTATCTAGAACGCAACTTCTCGGTATTTTCGTGAAATAAGATTGGGTATGGAGGTTACTTTGGTATTTATAGTATACATTGACGTAGGCAAAAGCCAGGAAAGGCTTTGGATGCAGACTGCCTATGGCAACTCATCTAGATGTATATAATAAGCATGCCTGAGACATACAGCATTGATATGTGGAATCATTCCAAACGTCATATTCCTTGATCATAGAAGAAGAAAAGGGGATGCAATCGATCATTCCAATCAGTAGTCTCGCATGACCGCAACCATCTCATCCAACCGGGCCACTTCTCCAAGCAACAAGGCCTCTTTAGCCTTCCACTGCTCCAACAGGGTCAACTCAGCCTGAGATAGATAGCGTTCCTCATTGCCCTTTACGTCACTCCGCTCCGTCTTCTCCAGGAACTCCTTGAGTCGGTTCCGCTCGAAGCGCAGGCGTTGCATACACCTAGACATGGCCTTGTACGTGTCCTCCAGAATGCTGCTCCGGATGCGGTCCGGATCATAGTACCAGAGGTAGATCGTACGAGAGGGCTGTCGCTGTGCGTCTCGGGGGACTTCTTGCAGATCCACAAATCCACCGGACTGCATGCTAGCGAGGACTTGACGCAGGTCTTTGAAGGGGAGAAGACTGATTTCCTGTAGGCGCTTCTCGTCGAGCTTGCCCTTGGCGTGGAGTACGCGGATCACTCGTAAAGCGACGTCGCCGTAGCGGGCTTCGATCATCCGTTCCAGTTCTAGGTGGCGGAGCTTGCGCGCTAGGTGTCGGAATTCGACGGTCCAGGTGATGAGTCCGGAAAGTAGGCGCTTAGATGTGAGGTTGTAGGGGGGCTGCGAGAGCAGAGAAAGGTGTTGGTCTACCTCGTAGGTGCGGCTGGGGGCTTCTGATCCTTCACGGTCGGTTCCATTGACACTGTCTTCCAAAGGCCGTTTCCCACGTTTGTTGATGGCCTGTGGTATCTCCATGGGGCCTATGGAGCCTGCAAGGTCCAACTGCGGGTCGACTTCTTCTGTCACCGCACTAAGAGCGATAGGGACAGAGTATTGCTCGCCTTCCTCTCCTTCGCGCGGTATCTCAGCACTATCTCGGCATTGCTTGGTTTGGTATTCTATGCGTCGTAGGAGGCCCTCGTAGACCTGTGCGGTTGCTGGCGATGAGTTCATCTCTGCAAGATCCAAAAACCGTCGGTTCCGAAGAGCAACGTCGAGTTTCCCATAGTTCACGCGGACAACAGTAGCCAACTATATTGAACAAAGCCATCAGTCAAGCGGATATATATATGAGTTTTATGCAGAGTCTCACCTCCATGGGAGTGGTATCCCCGCCCATCTCGTCATCCGACCATTCGTTCTCCTCCTCTTCATCATCATCCTCATCAGCATCGGCGTAGTCCATTCGTGCCTTTTTGTTTGAAGCATCCGCAGACCCGGTACCATGCCTCCTCTTCGCGCCCCGGGGTAACCCGTTATGCATGAGCCCGCGGGTGAGGTCCCCATCGAGTCTTTCCTTCAGAAGAGTAAGAGTCCCTTCCAGGACTGTTTCGTCCAGCTTCTTACCCTTTAGCTGCTTGACATCAGGTCGCGACTTAATGGCACGTTCCGCATCCAAGGCGTTGTCAGCGTAGCTTTGGAATTGCGCATCGCGCACACGAAAGATATAACCGTGGGAAGCCAGAATTTTCAGGGTAGGATGTAATAGCGCCGGCTGTTCGGAGGTGTGCTCATCATCGCCATTCATCTGTTCTTCGGTCTCTTCGCCTTCGGTTTCCTGTTTCACGCCATTCGCTTTAGGTGGTGCGGGTTGTAGTTCCGGGATGGTTTCTAGGTGGCCGACTTGTGCGTGTCCGAGATACATAATGGTTTCCATAAGGGTAGCCGCATACTTCCCAAGCCGTTCTTCAATAAACTCCAGGATCTTGCCAGAGCGAACAAGGTAATATGCAGCCTGAAGGTTTGGTTCGTAATAGGTAACGCCATCGTCGTAGGAAGTGTAATGGTACACCAGGTGGTGTTGAATCATGGCGGAAAGTCCATGACGAAGTTGACGATCGGAGAGGCGCGAGTAGAACTTTAGTCGCGGTAATGAGAGCCGGTCATAGCGCTGGAGGGTTGAGAAGATACGCTGGCGAAGACAGATGACGGTCAGCCTGTTGCTCGATGTGGCCCGCAAATTGACACCGACTATATGGTTTTTCGTGGATGCAGCGGGTTACCAAGTGAGCAAAAGCGAGCATACCGCAAAAAGCTCCCCAAAATTATCCTCGACCAAGAGCGCACATAGCTCTGCCGCGTACTGTTACTCAGACCATTAGCAGTGGTTAAAGATGAGGGGCGGGAAGAGAGGGGAGGGGGAATTGATCGCATACTTGGGAAGTCATGATGGATGGCTTCTAGAGAATGCGAAAAGCTTCAATTCTCTAGAAGGGAGGGGAAGGTCACCGAGGGAATCGCATGAGGTAAAGTGCAAGAAAGGAACGACAGGCGCGAAATGGAGAAGCCGGAGCAACGATGATCAAGATTGGGGATACTTTTTTTCGGCAATCGGAGAAGGAGAGAGAGCGTGATCTGCAAAATGTCATGGTGATTTTCAGCCTGAGGCAACCATGTATTACTACTTTGCACAGGACAACTGCTCACATAAGGAATCAGGTGACCCGGAGGACGAGGAAAAGCCGGTTCCGCCCGCACTCGCATTTCGGGCCAATCACGGGGCGAGTAATCAAGACCAGCCGGCATCTTGAAGCTTTTCAGACATCGTTTCTGATCCGCCCAACGACCGCCAGCAGCCTTCCCCTGCTCCCACTCCTCTCAACCCTCCCAATTGCTGTCGAGCTTCTCGGCTAACCATTCTCCTCGCCCTCCTCTATTCCTCTCACACATGCGATGATGCTGTCGCGGTCTACTTTCAGCCGGAATGCGCCCCGTGCGCTCCAGAAGCAGTGCTCTGCTGCTGGTGCCAGCAGCCGTCGGGGCATGGCCTCTGCTGCCACTCCTGGTCTCCAGTACGATGTCTCTGAGTCTGCTGGTGTGAAGGTCGCCAACCGGGAAGTTGCTGGCCCTACCAGCACCCTTGCTCTGGTTGCAAAGGCTGGTCCCCGTTACCAGCCCGTCCCTGGCTTCTCCGATGCCCTCGAACAGTTCGCTTTCAAGGTTCGTCCTTCCTGCCTTCAATCCGACATCCACGCTCTCTGCTACACTATTTTCTAAGGCAATTGCTAACCAATTCTTCTTATCAATGTAACAGTCTACGCTGAAGCGCTCGGCACTGCGGATCAATCGGGAAGTCGAACTGCTGGGCGGTGAAGTTTCCTCTACACACTCTCGCGAGAACGTCGTCCTCAAGGCCAAGTTCCTTTCTGGCGATCTCCCCTACTTCGCTGAACTTCTCGCCGAGGTTGCTTCTCAGACCAAGTTTGCAGGTGAGTAAGGAGACAACGGGAATATGCCGCCACCCCTTCCCCCTCCTCCAAATGTCAGACGAACCGGTCTAATTCGGCTTCTCAGCCCACGAGTTGAGCGAGGTTGTCCTCAAGACCCTCAAGTACAGACAACAGGCCCTTGCCGCCAACCCCGAGGCCCTCGCTGTCGATGCCGCTCACGCCGTCGCCTTCCACCGTGGCCTCGGTGAGAGCATCACCCCCTCGACCACCGTTCCCCTCGAGAAGTACCTCTCCGCTGAGGCTCTGGCTGAGTACGCTCAGCAGGCCTTTGCCAAGTCCAACATCGCTCTTGTTGGCAGCGGTGCCAGCTCCGCCGACGTCTCCAAGTGGGTTGGTGACTTCTTCAAGGCCGTCCCCAGCGGTGCCCAGCTCCAGAGCGCTGCCTCCAAGTACTACGGTGGTGAGCAGCGTGTCTCCACCAAGGCCGGTAACGCCCTTGTGATTGCCTTCCCTGGCTCCGGTGCCTTCGGAACCGCTGCCTACAAGCCCGAGGCCTCCGTCCTCGCTGCCCTCCTGGGTGGTGAGTCCTCCATCAAGTGGACCCCCGGTTTCTCCCTCCTCGCCCAGGCCACCCAGGGCTTCTCCCAGGTCCGTGCCTCGACCCAGAACCTGACCTACTCGGATGCTGGTCTCTTCACCATTGCTCTCTCCGGTAAGGCCGACCAGATCACTTCTGTTGGTAAGAACGCCGTCGACCTTCTCAAGAAGGTTGCCGCCGGTGAGGTTGCCGCCGAGGAGATCAAGAAGGCCGTTGCCCTCGCCAAGTTCCGCGCTCTCGAGTCCGCCCAGACCCTTGAGACTGGTGTCGAGGCTACCGGTTCCGCTCTCATCAACGGCAGCAAGCCTTACCAGATTGGTGAGGTTGCTCAGAGCATTGATGCCGTCACTGAGGCTCAGGTCCAGGATGTAAGTTTATCAATTCACCTCCTCTTGCTTTTTGCGGCAATAATTATTTGGGGGAACAATGGCTAATGTTTTATACACAGGTTGCCAAGTCTTTCCTGTCTGGCAAGGCCTCCGTCGCCACTGTTGGAGACCTCTTCCAGCTCCCCTACAGCGAGGACCTTGGTCTGACTGTTTAAACATGTATACAATACATCTTAGACTGGCTTTGGAAAAAACCGAACACCCCCTCTATTTTTTATCATGTGTCTAGATCGACCTTTCCGCAGATATTCTCTTTTGTGATGTGGCTGTAGTTGTGTGTCTGTAATACAATTGTACCTTAACCCATCTTTGTTCAATACCTCTCTCGCTGCGATGTAGGCTGCTTGCAGTAACTTACTGTGAATAGTTTTGGAAAACACAATTTGCAAAATGTATCGAATTTGATTTCTCCGGTATAGATTTCCCCCCTTTTCTTCCTTGCTGTTGCTATATGTCCGATAAACGGAGGGATATACTTTTATATCATAGTAGTCTTAGTAGTATTGAGCACGTCTAATAGAGTATTGGTACTACTCCATCATGGAACCATAACCCCCAGTATGTATGTATATATATATATATATATATATCATATAGTAGTACTACACCATTTTTTTTTTCATTCAGTAGCACCTAAGTAATAACCATCTCATATCAATTCTACACCACATGATACTCAGCATTGAACTGAAACCCGACACCCCGATACACAAAGCATGCCCCAAAAAAACGTCTCAACAAGTTTGTGACCAATCGATAGGTAAAAATACTAATTGAAGTCATCCTTGTGAACATTGTCAATAGTCGGAATATATAATCGGCATCAGTCGTACTGTTCGACTGCGGCACCTTCCGCTTCTAACTCAATGATGTAAACATAGTAATATATATACTAGTACTCTACTAACAATATCAACACAAAGATAGTATTAATGCTACTCTGGACCAGCATATGCATAGTAATGCTATATTACCAGTCTTACCTACCTGTCTGTTACTGCTCATTACTAGTAAGTACTGATATACTATGTATCAAGTCCCGACTGCCCTACCCCGAAAGCATCACCAAAGTCACCCACCCGTCTTCCTCTTTCACTTTCACTTTAACAACCCATTCACAACCATCAACCACCCAATAAAAGACAGGAACTTATCGATGATTCCTTCATATAAAAAGAAGGTACTGTACATAAATGCATCGGCTCGTCCTAGAATTCACCGGCACTGTTTACTACATAGTATTTCTACATACACAATCCACACAGATACATCCAATCACAAAGTAAATCGACAAATGAATAGATAGATACCATAGATATGGGCATTCAACTGAACTGCTAAGACACACGTGCTTACGACACCCATAATGCCGCCAATCACCTGACCCAAATTAGAACAGGGATGCCCACATATGCAGTAGTACATGACTTAGTGAGACACGCCATCATAATCATATGCAAGCCATGACTGGGATGCTCGGAGGATAGTTACCGTAGAGGGTTCACCGAGAAGAGAAAAAAAAAAGAAAGGTATCATGATTCAGACAAAAGTACATACATATACTATACTAGTCTATATTATCATATGCGATATCGGAAATTTTTGGTTAGGAGGAGAGGGGTAAGGTCCGTATTTTGGATACATGCATACTAGTCTATACTATACTATACTCGAGTAAGATGATCGGATGGTAAGGCTGTGGGTGTCAGCCAACCGGCCCTGGAATTCGGGTTTTGGAAGAGATTAAACCCGCGCAATATGACAGATGACGGACGGATGGATTGATTGATTGTCACTTTCATTTAGGACTGTGTAAGATAGCCGTGTGGGAAGGGGAGAGGCCCGGGCTTGCCCACATTCCCGAAGGGGCCGTTGGCTGACTGGAGACTACTGTCATTCCTCAGCCGAGAGTAGGCAGGACGGGCATTTACGCCGGAATAGATAGTAGCGAGCTTGTGAATCTACCTAGGTATGTGGTGGCTGGCTCTACTGTGTATTTATTCCACTCTGTTCTTCCTCGGTAACACGGGATATGTGGATGTGATGAATTGGGAAAATGCATAACAAACAAACTAACGGCATCAGAACACAGGTGGGCAATTGTGCATGTGTATCTCTCCGATGAATAGTCAACGTATGGTCAAAAATGGCCTCATGGTATATGGAATATATTAACATTATTATGCTAAGGTAGTTTTGGTTTCATAAGACTTTCTTGCGGCATGCTCGTCGGCACCTATGCATAGCTAGCTACGGACCGAGCAAGTTCCACACCGTATGGGTAAGATTATCTAGCATCCGCTCCTCCGACCGAGACCGCGCATGGCAGAAGGGTATCTCAAACCTTCTCTAGTGCTTAGCGGTGACTTTGTCGCCCGTCAGTTTTTCGACTGCTTCCTTGGCCCTGTTCGGGGTAACGGAGACCCACACGTTAGCTCCAGTTCACTCCTCGGTTATCACATGAAGATCGGGGCGCCACCCCCGTAGGAAGTGCTCCGCCCGGGGTATTGATAATGCAAGAGAGGGGAAAGTTTGTTCCACTTACATGTCACCAAGTGCCACCATGCAGACGGTCTGCCAGATTCCCAGACCCACACGGGGAGCCACACCCCGGTACAATCCCTTGATGCCGTTCTGGTCGTAGATGTACTTGGCGGCCTTGCCCACGGTGAGGTTCTTGGGGCGGTTGGGGTCATCAGTCTTGCTCTGCATCTCGACACGGATCACCTCAATGGGCTGGTTCCAGGCAGAGAGACCACCACCGAGACCGGAAGCCAGGATCTTCTCAAACGCGTTGAGCTTCTGACCCTCATCCTTGTTGGTGACCTTGCGAATAGCGGATTCAGCCAGGCGAGAGAAACCGAAGCGGGATCCCCAGTTGGTGGTCTGGCGAATGGCAACGGCGTTGACACCACGGTTGATACCACGAATGCCCTCCTTGCGGTAGATATCCATAAAGGTCGCGAAGGTGCTGGGGGGCTTGACGCCCTGGGCGGCCATCTTGTGCTTGGTGATCTCAACGGTCTTCATGCAGGTACAGAAACCCATGGTCGCGTATGCCTGTGCGATACCACCGACCATACCTCCAGCGATACCGGCGGCGAAGTCGGGCGCACCAAGCACCTTGGCACGGAACTCCGCCTCCGATGCGACGAAGAGGAGGACGGCGCCCTTAGTGGAGGCCTCAATCCAGGCCCACGGAATGAGACCTTGATAATCTAGAGTAAATGACGAGTGTCAGACAATACTACCCCACACTAGTCGGAAAAGCGAAGGTGGAGGAAAGAGCACTTACAACCGAGGATCCCGCCACGGCCCCAAATTCGACCCATAGCACCAGCGAAGCTATCGCCCCGGTTTGCAGCCATGGTCGTCTTGATCACTTCCAGCGGCTATTGAAATGGAGTTAGCATAAGCCGACAATTGCCGCTTCGGTTATTGCTTCGTACCTGACCCAAAGTGGTGACCCTATTCTATGTTAGTTATGAAACTCACGGTGCGCTGAAAGAAGTGGGTGAGAAGGGAAAACATACTCAAAGAGGTTCAATCCAGCACCCACTGTAGCAATGCCATCAGAACCAATTTCCTTCAAACCGCTAATCGTCCGGGGTTGTAGCAGATATTACATACGTAGCAGATTGCTGAACTTCACGGGCTTCTTTTCGAGCTGTTTCTGGCCAGTGGCGGCCGTCGCGGCAGTAGCGGTAGACATATCTGACCTTGGGAGCGCTGAAAGGGGCCCTGACCAAGGGAAATCTGGGGGCTTCGTCGCCTTAAGGGATCACGAAGAATCGGAAGGTAGTCTGCGGGTCGGAAACGTCAAGGACGAACGACCAGAAGCGAAGTCGGTTTTGGTTGTTTGTGGATGGAAGAAGGTGAGTTCGGAGGCAGGTGACACTGATGAGGAGGACAGGCCAAGTAAGCAGGTAGCTCCGGGGAAGGTATCGAGTATATGTACGGTAGAAGCAGTAGTATGTATGTATGAATGAAGATGAGGGAAGAAGATGAAGGAGAAAAAAGAGGAAAAAGGGAAATTATAAGAAGGATCAACGAGGGGGTGGGACGGCCTTCCAGGTAGAGCATACGTACCTATCGATTCAGATGGTGGTTTTTTTTCTCCCAATTGCAGGTCAAAGAGTTGCTTTTTTTGTCTGGCGTGGGCGCATCCAAGCACTCCGTACCAAGGAGTACTCCGTAGTAATGAGCACACTCACCACCGCAACAACCAGGAACCCAATGAGATCCAATCACCGCCCGCCATCGGCCGATTGGGGATGGCGCTAAACCTGATCAAGGCACAGCGGCCACTAGCCTGCTTCGGGCCCGGCGGTGAGCCACAGCCGAGGGCTTCAGTTGAGGCCCGGAGCAAACCGGGCTCCCCCCCAACAAACACCCTAGAGCTGCATTCATTTTCCGAAACGGTTGAGAGGGTCGATCGGGGGGACCCACGTCCAGCTGGCCCTGGAATGATAGTAGTCCCAAACTATCTATCTATGGAGTATCTATCTACCTCCTACAATAATAATAATCCCATCTAGATTCTACTACTAACCTACTTGGCACCAAAAAGGGAGAGAGGTAGATAGTCCGGAGTACGGAGTAGTCCCCTCCCTTCCGCCCTTCCCCCATAGCAACCACGATCATGGGAGGATCAGAAGGAGGATCCGCCAGGATCTCTGAATACGCCCGGACTACGGCGCCCGTAGTAGTAGTTACTATGTATATGCTTGTCTCATACGGAGTACTCATCATACTCATCATTCCTTTAGATATTCCAGTCTGGCTTACCTCACTCACGGTCCGTAGCTCGTATTGTTCCGCTTGAACGATGGAGTGCTCCGGAGGTCACCAATGGCGCCCCGAACCTCTGCAGTTAGCGTTGGCTGATATAAAGTATCTAAATAAGTCAATGTAAATTTTCAATTCATTCTCCGAAACCTGATTGAAACCCGATGCATCTTCAATTTACCCTGCTGCCTGACTGGCTATGTTGTTCGACGATCAGTCCGCGGAACTTTTTCACCTTCGGCCTATGATTTGACCGATATGCAGACCTGCACTGCAGCCAGCTCGACACTGGTGGCACTAATCACGTATGTTTCTCGACCGCGCCGATCCCACTCCTCTTAGCCTCTCCCTACCTGATTCTTATCTTCGGCATCCGACTTGCAATGTCAGCTTGCCCCTCTCCGCCCCCCTTACGCTTGCTGGTCTGTCACTCCGCGATACACTGTCCCGGGGTCCAATACGAAATAAGAATCAGAAGACGATTGACTTGGAATTTCTCAAGTGCTGTTTGTTACAAGGCCCGCTCGAACCGTGTCCTATCATACATTAATCGAACAAACCCCAACACTTTAAAAATCGTCCCCAGTCACAAAAATACTAAACCAGAACAGGGTAGGCATAATACAAGATGCTGTGTTTATCGTAAAAAGAAATAAGAATCACCTCCGGTTTTTCATGTCATCCCAAACTCATTTACAGCTTAGCACCAACAAGCTTGGCGAAAGCCTCAGTGCTGTAGGACTTGGGGCGCTCAATGGGGGCACCAAGGGCACGGTCGATGATCAGCTGGGGAAGGACACCCAGAGCACGGGAAACACCGAAGAGGACGGTGTAGTAGTTGGCCTCAGTCAGGCCGTAGTACTGGAGGAGGACACCAGAGTGCTACATATCGGTCAGTACACTGGTCGCGCATGCAACTGAAGCGCAGGTTCACGAGGCAACTTACAGCATCGACGTTGGGGTAGGGGTTCTTGGTCTTGCCGTGCTCGGTCAGGACACCAGGAGCGATCTTGTAGACCTGGCTGACCAGCTTGAACATGGGGTCATCGGGCAGCTTGCGAAGAGCGAACTCGCGCTGAGACACGTAGCGGGGGTCGGTCTTACGAAGGACGGCGTGACCGTATCCGGGAACGACCTGGCCGGCGTTCAGGGTGGACCAGAGGTAGTTCTTGATGGCCTCGTCGCTGAGGTCGTTGCCAATGGCGGCCTTCATCTTGGTGAGCCAGTTAAGGACTTCCTGGTTGGCCCTGTGCGATTGGAAAAAGAAAACATTAGCGAGATCGCTTCGATTTGATGGAAACCGAAAGAGTTTGAAACTTACAATCCGTGGAGAGGACCAGCCAGACCGTTCAGACCAGCGGCGAGAGAGAGCATGGGGGAGCTCAGAGCGCTACCAACAAGGTGGGTGGTGTGAGCACTGACGTTGCCACCCTCGTGGTCGGAGTGGATGGTCAGGTAAAGACGCATGAGCTCAACGAAGTCGTTGTTGTCGCCGTAGCCGAGCTGGTTGGCCAAGTTGTAGGAGTAATCCTTGTCCTTCTGGATAGGAGCGACCTTGCCATCCTTGAAGACGTTGCGGTAGATCTTGGCAGCGATGGTGGGCAGCTTGGCAATGAGGTCCATGGAGTCCTCGAAGGTGTAGTTCCAGTAGTCCTTCTTGTTGATACCCTTGGCATAGGCCTTGGCGAAGGCAGACTCGTGCTCAAGAGCGGTGACGGCCAGAGAGAACTGGGACATGGGGTGGAGGGTGCTGGGGCAGCGGTCGATGAGCTCCTCAATGAACTTGGGGAGGTCGGAGCGGGCAGCCCACTCAGCAGACAGGTCGCGGACCTGCTGCTCAGTAGGGATCTCGCCAGTCAAGAGGAGCCAGAAGAGACCCTCAGGAAGAGGCTCCTGACCACCGGGAGCCTTGGGGAGGAGCTCCTGGCACTCGGGGATCTAAAGAACTGTCAGTATAAATTTCGAATAGTTCTTCGGTTGTTCGCAACTTACGGTACGGCCACGGAAACGGATACCCTCCTCAGAGTCGAGGACGGAACCCTATCGAAGTCAGTTAGACAGACTCCTCAAGATTTATTGACCAGGTCCTCATCATACCTCCCACACGAGGCACTTAACACCACGGGCACCACCATAGGCCTGGTCAAGAGTGACCTCGCCGATGACCTTGCTGCCGTGCTCCCTACAAACATTGATTGACTGGTTAACAAGGCCTGTAGAGAAAAGGGTCGGACGGGGAGCTGTGCGTACTTGCGGAGCTTCTTGACCTTCTCGAGCTCGGCAGGGAGCTTCTCAGCGAAAGTCTCCTTCAAGGACTATAAAAAAAGAAAAGCATCAGTATGGATGTTCGATGAATGATTGTTATCGAGGTAAAACGAACCTTGGCCTTGCCGGTAGAGTAGCAGCGCAGGCCATTGAAGGCAGCAGACTGAACAACCGGCTTAGCGGCAATGGAGGAGGAACGGAGAGCAGAGGTGCCCAGTCTCAAGGTGGAAGCCATGGCGAATGTGAACAACTTGCAGTAAGTTGAGTGGTTGGAAGGAAAGAAAGAGAGGAGAGAAAGAGGGTATATCAGGACACGGTAGGAGAAAAGAAAAAGGAAGATGGGCCGCACGGTGTTCCCAAGTTATGGAGAAGCTCTTTTGCGCGGCCCTTTTTTTCCATCTGGCCGTACTAATACAGCCGGTACGCGGACTGTACGGTAACGCACGGCAACGCCGTGCGGTAATGGTGGGCGGCTGTATCTTACGGTCACACTAGTCTCAACCCGGCCGATGTCCCGAGTCTGAGCCAGGATTTCGGCGCGCTTTTCAGCGGCAATCAGAAGGATCCATCATGTTTTGGTGGTGACCCTTACCCGCTTGATTCCGTTGTACGGAACGGAGTCCGGAGTAAAATCCTCTCTTTCCTTGCGTTTTATTTCTTGGTCTGTGTGTACTTTTACGCTATGTATTTACTATTACAACCTTTAGAGTTCTACCCATGTCATTCTTTCATACTTGCTCGAGCTTATGCGTGTCCGTTCAAAAGCAAAGCCCAGAGCTGTCAATTGTGATCAAACGGTCAACCATGCATGTGTTGGAATATAGATATAGGCACTGTAATGCCGCCTCGGGCTACTATTATTGTGACGATCATCGGCGCCGTCTCATCCGTAAACGGAGTGCCACAGTAGAGCTGTTGGTCCATGGCTAGTGACGTCGGCAGTCGCCATCTCATCCACAATTTTGCCCACCCATTGAGTTTCCATGGGCACGGATTTCCCCAGCCATAACAACAATACAAGTATGTAGTGGTATTACCTTACACACCTTGCTCGACATATATAAGTTCAGACCTTTATTACTCATGATTGAAGATTTGCATGGTCACAAGGGGTACTAGTACAAACTGTGAAGGATACTCGTGATTGCGGTTGGAAAGTGAAGTAAGCAGTAAGGGAAAATATCCAAATTCCTGAGTCCTAGCCTGTAAGAACTAAGAACAGAGTTCTCATGGTTAACTACTTGTTAAGTGTCTCCGTTGTAAATGTTTCCAGGGGTTAATGGAGTACTCTGTAAGGTTTCTCAAACGGTGGGACGGTCTTCATTTGTTGTGTAGAAAATCGGTTACCTAACATGATGGGGAAGCCCAGCGCATTACCTCATTCGACTCACCGAACTGCGATTCATGCACCTGTTTCATGCTTTGGCGGGACTTATGTAAGGATTGCATATCTCGTTCAAAAAATGCAAATCACGTGCTACTATGCAGATATGGCAGCCTGAGGCAAAAGAAAAGAAAAATGGCTGGGCATACCCGGCTCACTCACTTGTTTTTAGGTGTTGCTGCCCGTTCGAGTTTAGCGCAGATATATGCTGATTTTTCTCCTCACCTGACTGACCACCTTTACTACCTTCAACGAAATCCCTTCCCTTTCAACTCCCTTTCTATCCTTTCTTCATCTCTTCTGCACCGTTTCTCATCCCCCACTCTTTTCTGCAGCAAAGTCGGCAAATCTGTAATATCCGCCTTTGCATCTTTTTTGTTGCGCTCAGCTCTTCGCTTTTTTTTAGGTCGTACTCTGTACACGTACTCGTTCGCGAGTTGCAAGGCCCTGGACAGCATCGCTTGGCTGTGCTCCAGCTGTAGGCGGAAGGCCCCCCTGGTCACCAGAGTACGCTCGTGGAGTCTGTAGTGACACGACCAGAAGTCCGCTTAGGAAATCACTTTCCATCATATTTGGGAGGCCACGACCCTGCAGGTTGCTGATATTCCTCTCTTAAGCATCACCACCACCTTAGCTGCGCTGGATCTCCCAGTAGTAACAGCTCATTGGGAACTTGGTACTATCCGGTCGCGTTTACCATATACTTGAAAAGCGATAGTCTTAACAGAAACCTGTTGCGTGTATCCTGTTCTCCCCGTACTGGATTCGAGTCAACACCCAAAATCTCATCCACCATGTCGTCTGCTGTAGCAGAACTGGATAACTACCTCCAGTCTATGCTGGCACTCAAGCCCCCGGGTGTTTCAGGCTCTAAGATCAACAGTATTACGTCGCTTTGCACGGCAAACGTTCAGGTATTACTTTCCACTTCCGCCATTTTTTTTTTAAATCACTTTATCAATAGAAATTCATGCTAATTCATGATTCTTCTCTTGTCACAGAATGAATCCGTTCTCATCCAGAAGATCTATACACACTTCAAGAAGGCACCAGGAACACACAAATTGGGCGTACTCTATGTCGTAGACTCTGTAACTCGACAATGGGTAGAAGCAGCGCGCAAGGCAGGACAGCCATCCGGTAGTGCTGCTCCCGATGGTACTTTCGCCGCTGGTGTCAACAGAGTGACCGAATTACTACCTGTCCTCATGACGGACATCATAAACAACGCTCCTGAAGATCAAAAGGTACGCTCTAGATGCAATACGCATATTATATCATCAAACATTCACAGTGGCCGCGGGCAAGCATATGGCCGTTAGGAAGCCGGGGTTTGCTTTGAAGAAACCCTTGGTGGTGGCCTGCTTTAAGAGTTGATATACGTATCTCCTGCTGTATAGCCCAAGCTGCCATGCATAGTATTCGTGGCCGCTGTGCTCCCTTCCCCCCTCTCTGCCTCGTTTTTCTCTTCTATCGTTGTCTGGTGACGAATAGTCCAACTTACGTATACGTCCGCCTCTCCTTATAGGAAAAAATCAAGAAACTGGTCGACATTTGGGAACGGGGCTATACTTTCCCTGCTCCCATGCTTGCCTCGTTCAAGGAGAAGTTAAACGCACCCCCATCACAAAGTAAGCAATATTATCCCCTCCAGCTGATGCTTCCTTGTATCTCGGCGTGGTCAAGCCGAGCGGCCCTCTAGAACCGCCTGTCTTCATTTGACTCGAAAAATTGTCCTGGTATAGTCTCTAATCGTTCTTCTTTTATCTGCTATCTAGATGTGGAATCTACTACCCCGGAAGGCTCGCCAGCACCCAACTACATGCCGCTGGGAGGTCAACAGCAGCCGCTTAACGGTGTGCCTTCAACCACTTCTGCTCAACAGGCGCCAGACACCTCCAGTATTCTAAAGGCCCTGGCCGACATGGCCAAGCAGAACACAACAGCCCCCGCAGCCCCGGCCGTGGCGGCACAGACTAACCCTCTTAATGCTCTGACCCAGCAAAGTACGGTTCCGCAGCCCGCGTCATCATCCGTAGACCAGGCTTCACAGGGCCCGAATGGACAGGCTGGTGTAAACCCGTATGCTGCTGGAAGCATGGCGACCCCGTTCGCGGGATTGAGTAGCGTTGCTCAAAACCCGGCATTGGTGCCGCCGCCGCCGCAGACCCAGAGCCAGAACCACACCCCCAACCCGTTGGCAGCAGCGCAAAACCCACTGGCCGCGCTACTGCCGCAGGCGACTGCAGCTCCGGCTCAGCCGACTGCCCCGATCGGGCCTGATGCACTGCAGCAGCAGCTCCAGCTCCTGCAATTGCTGGCTGCCCAAGGCATTCCTCAAGAGCAGTGGGCCACAGCCCTGCAGATTCTCAGCCTGTCCAATGCCGCCGGTATGGGTGGAATGACCGCCGGTCAGGCTCCTCCGCCTTTCAATCTGCCCGGTCAGCCCGTTGCCAACGCTTGGGGCGCTCGGCCCGACTCCCAGTCACGTGAATTCGACCGGGACCGTGAGCGTGATCGCGATTACATGCGCTCCCCTCCTGGCCAGTACCGCCGCCGTTCTCGCTCCCCCGGTTGGGACAGACGTCGTGAAGCCTCCCCTCCTCGTCGTCGTGACAGCCCTGTCTATGGTGAGTACCATGGCGACTCCCCGGGACGTCGTGGTGGAGACCCGCGCGGTCGCAGAGGAAATGAGTATCGCCAGCGCAGCCCTCCTGGACGCCGTCGTCGCACTCCTTCTCCTCCTCGCAAGGATCCTACCCTGCCTCCCCCAGGCCCCAAGTTCATCGAGTGGGATTACTCCATTGGCCAAGGGAACATTAAAGGTTGGTTTCTGCCCACACTTATCTTATCCCCTTCCCGAAGCCAATCAGGCAAAAACAAAGTTCGTGATTGCTAACTGGCCGTTGTATAGTCCTGAGTCGTACTCTTTTCGTCGGTGGTGTTACGTACGTTTTTTCTCCCATACTCTCAAGTAACTACTGGACTATGTATTAACATGCGCTTAGGTCTTCCGAGGCGCATCTCCGCTCTCTCTTTAGCAAGTTTGGCATCGTCCAGACGTGCATCGTCAACATTGACAAGCGTCATGCTTTCATCAAGATGATCAGCCGTCAGGACGCCGTCATGGCACGGGATGGCATGGAATCCTACAAGTCCGGTGACATGCAGCTCAGGGTAAGCTCTCAACTTTTTTCCCGTCATGTTCTTTCTCAGCTAACTCATATCATAGACTCGTTGGGGTGTGGGATTCGGTCCTCGTGACTGCAGCGATTACCAAACAGGCATCAGTGTGATTCCGATTGAAAGACTAACGGAGGCTGATCGGAAATGGATGCTCACCGCCGAATATGGCGGCACTGGCGGAAGGACCATCGAGTCTGGAATGGTCGTCGAGGAGCCCGACATTGAGATCGGCGCTGGTGTATCCTCCAAAGGTTTGTTAGCACCATGTCTACTCTAATTGACCACGAAGCTAATGATTTTCAACAGCTATCAGCAGAAGAATTGCTACCGACACTGGCGGCAAGCGTGGACCTGTCTCTTCCCGCACGCAGCAGGACCGATTCCGTCGGCCAGAACGCGATGGACCTGCCAACGGGATGGGCATGGGTGGCTCGGTGGAGCGCGAGATACCTAATGCCAACAATGTCGGTGTCCCGCCTGCAGTGCCTGGCTTCGGCTTCTCATTCCCCGGCATGCCCATGTTCCCTCCCGGCTTTATGATGGGAGGAGCACAAGCTGGATCTGGCGGTGCGGCACAGCCGCCTCCTCCAGGCCAAGGAAGCAATTAGCTATGAAGCATGCTATTCCAACGACGATTAGCCCCTGCTCTCCATCATCTCGTTCTTCCCTTGTTTTGATACCACTATTTTCTCTTCGTCTCTTCTTCCCATTTGTCTCTCTATCTCTTTTCTCATTCTTTCTACTCTGCAACGTTCTCATGTAAATCTGTTTCCGCACACCCCCAAAAATAATCGGCGTTGGCGCTTTCGTATTCATTGTTCAGCGGAAGGCATACGCTTTATGAGTGGGCGTTCTCCAGGCGGGTCAAGAGCACGGCATCTCCCATGTGGCTCCACAATGTATCCCCCATATGTCTTTGTTGCTTCAATTCTTCGCATAAACAGACGTCTCGACACACAGCGCTTGTTGGAGAAGTGAGTGGACCGAAGTTCGCTGGCTCGAACACTTACTGAACCATTCAGCGTCTAAGTTTACCTGATCTGTTTTTCTTCTACCATTTTTTTGCTTCTTGTCTTCTCTATCTACCTGTATTCGCAACCCGCTCATCTCTACCCGGGAAAGGGTGGCTCTTGTGATGTGATGTATTACTTTTTCGTGTTTTCCTCCTTGCTTTTCCCTTCTATTAAACGAATTGCTAGTTGGCTGATAACCGCTTCTCGTGTGTCTCTTCTGCACCTGCGTTTCCAACTCTTTTCCTTCTTCGCTTCCTGTGCATAATTGACCTCCCACTTATTTACCTAAATTCATAAGTTCTGAGATCGGATCTATCGCTTTTCTTGTATAATATCGTAGGCATCAACGTTCTTGGGCACTTGGTACGCGCTGCTCGCTGCTTCTGTAGTCAGTTTGAAAGCAAAATTACGAGCTAGTATATGATGAATGGTCGCTACGTATTAGATGCTGGGTTCTTATCTTACCCATCCAGGGTTTGCTTGCCCGTAGTCTATAACTCAGCTTTTTAGTAAACTGTGATGCAGGCGCTCCATCCAGGCGGCCGTATTAGGCATTGTCTTTTCCCTTTACTATCTTGATTTGAGTGTTTTATTAGGATTCTACGAAGGGCCCGCTCGCTATTGAAAACTAGATGCTTCATATTGGTATCATCTCGATATCTTCAGAATAGTACGTGAAAGTGTCTGTTCCCGCCTGTGCAATGGGATTTCTCAGTGCCTGCCCATGCGCGTTGTCGCTTAGGGGTCTGCGTTCTGGTGTCTGATTCGACCCAATCCCCAAGTCCCTATGGAATAAGCGCAGAACCAGCCATTGCCTCTCCAGCCAGACTTCAAGAGTTCAAATTTAACCAGCGAAAGCATAGTTTACAGAGCACTAGCAGCCTTGAACGACTGCTCAAAGTCGGCAATGATATCATCGATATGCTCAGTACCCACCGAGATGCGGATTCCATCCTCAGTGACTCCAGAGTCAATGCGTTCCTGCACGGTAAGCTGTTCATGAGTTGTGGACCAAGGGTGAATAGCGAGGGTCTTCATATCCCCAACACTGTAGAAGACATGATTAGCAGCCGAAGCTTTCAGATGAGTCCAGCCCCACCGCAGATGGACTTACTTTGCGAGATTGCTGATCAGCTTAAAGCCGTCAACCACCTGACTGCCTGCGGCAGCACCTCCCTTGACCCCAAAAGAAAGAACGCCACCAAAGCCATGCTTGAGATAGCGCTTCGCTGTCTCATGGCTGGGGTGGTCCTCCAACCCTGGGTATGAGACCCAAGAGACATTTTCATTTTTGCGAAGCCAGTTGGCCAGTATTATAGCATTGCTTGCATGTCTCTCGGCACGTAAACTCAAGGTCTCGATGCCGAGGAGAAGCTGTTGCGCGGCAAAAGGGTTCAGAGCTGATCCAAGATCTCTCAATATTTCCACTCGCACCCGAATGGCAAAAGCAAGGGGACCAAAGGTTTCCCAGAACTTCAAGCCATGGTAGCCTTCGGAAGGTTCAACAAACTGTGGGAAGCGTGCTGCATTCTTTCCCCAGTCAAACTTTCCACTGTCAACAACTACACCAGCAACAGTGGTGCCGTGACCTCCAATCCACTTGGTGGCGCTGTGTACAATAATGTCGGCGCCGTGCTCAATGGGACGGCAATAATAGCCGCCGGCGCCGAATGTATTGTCGACCTATATAGCACCCTAGTATAAGTTGCAAATCCTCTTGACGAATTTATACGAGGGCCCTAAAATATACACTTACCACTAGGGGCACGCCCTTTTCGTGGGCTACCTTGGCGATGGCTTCGAAATCGGGTACATTGTAGCGGGGGTTTCCGATAGTTTCAACGTAAACAGCCTTCGTACGGTCGTCAATAGCTGCAGCTATGGCCTCCGGGCTGTCTCCCTGGACGAACTTGGTTGTAATTCCCAATCGAGGGAATAAAACTTTGAATTGGTTATAAGTGCCACCGTACAGGTTACTGGTGGACACGATATTATCGCCAGCATGGGCAAGGGCAGATATGGCCATGAACTGCGCAGATTGACCCGAAGAGGCGGCGACGGCTGCGACACCACCTTCAAGGGCAGCGATACGTTTCTCGAAGACATCTACAGTGGGCTGTTTATTTCTTCTAGGTTAGTTGATACTAGAACTAGCAATTGATGCAATGCTTATGAGGGGAGTAAAGACTAGACTCACGTTCATAATCCGACTATAGATGTTGCCAAACTCTTTGAGACCAAAGAGTCTGGCGCCATGTGCGGAGTCATTGAAGGTGTAGGACTAACAGAGACCTGATCAGAATCGACTGCACATGATACCATATCTTGAAGATATTGGCTTACCGTGGTTGCATAAATTGGTACTGCTCGCGAATGGGTCTCGGAATCTGGTTCATGACTTGAGAGAGCAATGTCAGCACGAGGATCTGGTGTGACAGGTCGATGGAGGGGTCGGTATGCACATACCCCGCATGAAGCTGTAAAGTTTCGAAATGGGGCTGCTTAGATTCGGACATGTTGCTGCTATTCAATTGGGACGCTATCCTTCAGCTTGTATACTCCCAAGTAAAACAAGGATTAAACAGGGAGGACAATGAGGGGACAAATTGGCTGAGGTGGGAGAAGTATAATGGGAACCGTTAGTGACATGGGAACGACACATGCTCGCATTGTGGTAGATCTACCGACGACTAAGCAATTGGCGACGACGATGGCGTGATTCGATGGAGTAAGAACAAAGGAGGAGAAGAGAAAAGGCGGGGGAGGCGACGAATCCCAGCCATTTAGTACTAGTATCTAGTAGTACTCGGTCCTGATCAGATGCGCCATGGTACTAGTAGTCTGGATGGTCCTAAGTTCTGCTCCTGCATGTCTATCTAGTAAATACTAACATGCAATCAATATAGTATCTTGATTTCACATGGCATACGACTTTGTATAGTGGGATTTCTCCTATAGTATTTATTAAGAGTGTATAATATACACTCTCACTTGGCTCATCCGGGCGCTAAAAGCGAAAGGCCCACATATTGAACCGGACGTGCCTGATTTCTCCGCCCCAAAATCTTTCCAACAACTGCATGCAGGCTCAGTCAATCTGCCCTGTGGACATAGCTATCTACTTACTACTACCTACAGATCGGTTCCTGGGAGGGGAAATTGTACCTTGTATAGTATTACTTAAAATTTTATAATATTGGGCCCAGGACGATGATATAAATGGATACATTGTACAAGAATCTTAGTATTTGCGTCATTTTTAACAACACAGCCAACGCGGGGGATCTCCGTCTCTTAGCCCTCATATACACTATACTAGCACTAATTATGGTACGTAGTTGCTGCCTATAAGTCCTTGCAACTAATAGAGGGAATGTGCAATCGGCATCATGTTTTTAGCCCTCAGGGTCCAGGTGGCATCCCTTGGCAGTGTCTAGTTAGTTAGTGCCACCAACTCACTAGGCAGACGTCTCAGCCCTGTTTGACACAGTACAAACCAACTTTTTATGTTAGTTTATTATTTTTCCCTCTTACTATTTCTTACTATTTCAAAAAGTATCTTATGAGATCATCGCCTGCTTGGCCTTTTTCACTAGTCACCAATCCTAGCAAGTCGTTGGACCGAGGCACTCGCGGCCAGAGAGGCAGCCCGTCCCGTTCATCCCAGCATTGCAGGCAGATTCACAAGCTCACTGAGTTTCCTCATATTTTAGCTTCGTTATAGCGTCGGGATCTGCGACTGATGCTGCAGGCGCCGCGAATCAAAAAGTTTCAATACGAGATGGCCCTCCGAATAATGACGGTATCGTCTTTCCAGGTAATTCTGCTGTGTACTTAAATACACTACTTTGCTTGGATGGGCAGGCAGCTCCGAATCTCCCCAGCCCAACTGGCGGTCTGAGAGATTCGTTGGACTCTTGTTACTGCGCCACAAAGTCGCCTAATCAAGATTGAAAAACATAAGTCTTCGGCCTGCATGTGTGTGCGTGCGTGTGTGCATTATCGCTGGTTCTTTCAAACGTTGAAGAAGGGACAGAAATAGCACAAGTCAAGCAAGGTACTTAGAAAGGTCAGTCACTGCCTGTTCGTCAGCCCACTCACACCCACGTCACAGCCTTAAGCGCACACTGGCTTGAGAACTTGAAACAGCGTCCGCCTGTGCAACAGCATGTGACTTGCCATCGTTCAGGTGCTATGCGCTCATAATAGTTCTCTCCGTCCAACGTATATGAAGATCATTCCTGCCCTCCACACCATTCGTTTTTCTAAGCGTCAACTAACCCACTTATTCCTCAGAAAGAGCTGCAGTGCCGCGCAGACCGAGAGTAGTAGACAGGACATCTACCAGCACCCATCATCAACGCGAGCTCCCCAATATCAATCATGGCTGTGAATTTTCCATGGATCTACCCTGTTCGGGTAATCCAGGCCCTCTTCGGAATAATCGTCCTTGCTTTAACCGCATACTGTTCGTCGAGTCATTCCATCACATTTCGAAATTAAATAGCTGACAGATGACAGACATCAGTTGGTTCGTGTATAGTAGCGACTCGCCCAATTTCATGCTTTTCGTGGCGTGCTGGACAGCCTTCCTCGCAACTCCTTATCTTGCCTTGGCGCCGGTGTTCTTCCCCCAGTTTGCGCATCGCATCGTCATCCCAGCTGTCGAAGTGATTACCATGATATTCTGGTTCGCAGGATTCATCGCCCTAGCCGTATTCCTCCCACCAACAGAAGCCTGTCACTGGAGCCGTTGCAGTGCGTTACAGGCCGCAGTTGTGTTTGGTGCACTCGAGTGGTATGATTTCCCTCTGATCAAGCTTTCCAGCTTCAGCGCTCTAGCAGAAATGTTCCGCAGTGTATAGCGGGATCTGAAGGATGTAGTTGATGTGCATTGTTGCTAACATGAATCACGTAGGGTACTATTTCTGGTTACTTCCGTTTTCGCTGTCCTCGGCATCTCGCGTACCCGGTCCAGCTCCAGTACGAAGCCCACCCCTAACGATCATACCCACGTTGGCGTCTAAATGGAGTCGATAGTGACGGTTCCATGATACATTCTCGAAACGAAAGGTAGAGCGACTATTCGGCTAGCAGCGGAGGAAGCCCTGAATCAGCCGGTAGTATGATAATGACGTCATTATTATGAACGACTACTACGTCGCCAGTGATTCAGGGACAGCGAGGTTGGCGACGGTAATGACAATGATGATTTGGGATACTCGGAAGGATAAAAGGATATGGTTTAAGCGGCTGACTACAGTCGCGGTTTATGTTATCGATCGTTGACTGCTTTGTTCTGGTTTCGGCAGGATACCCATGTGTTACTAGTTACTAGGAGATTTTGGTCGACATATGATACCACTTAGTCCTAGGACACCTTGAAATGTGTTTCAATAAGCTATAGTATTCTTCGGTTTCTTTAACCTCCAAAAGGCCAAGAGTGAAATGCGTTTGGGGATTGATGTGATCTGATGTACAATTTAAGTAGGGGACGGCCATGACTGTTAAAAGGCAAAAGAAAAGTACCACGGAAAAGAGGCCGCGCGACAGGCATAAAAACCAGATATGCCGCCGTGATAGCTTACTGGATGAATGGGTTGAGGGTTCTCCATCTATTAGCAAATCAGCTTTGCTTACATTCGATCCACTGAAAAAAACCCACAAGCACGTCGAAAAAGTGATAAGCTTTTTAGTAAACTACAGCGTGTCACTTTGTACTGTCATTGAATCATTGAGACATTATCAGCGGATGACAGGGATTGGCATTCGCACCGATGATTCAGTTGTTGGATCATGCAATTGATCAATGAAATCATGAGTAAGAACGGATCGTAAAAGAGATAGATGCAGATGAAAAATTTGCCTACGTGATCATCTGGACACACGATGCTGGTACATTAGATAGATTCGAAAATTGAAAGACCAAAGAACAGATGAGGGAAAGCCGTCTTTGAACGAGCAGCTCCATAGAATGTTTCGAAGCTCGACAAAATTATCTAGTCTCCGGCAAATGTGCCAATGAACTATTCGGGATCCGAGGGAGACTGGGACGGGTCCGTGGTTCGACTCGCTGCACCGCGAATATCCGTCCGCTCAACGTTCCAGAAAGAAATTCAGAAAAGGGAAAATTCTGCAACGGAGTAGGGCTGGCCGACTACTCGGATCTCGCCGATTGGCTTTGGGACTATTTTAGCAGACGTGTCCCCGGGCTCTAGTAAATGAGGAGAAGTTGGGAAGGGAAAAAGAAGGTGAGTGGTGGATAATGATAGTCCATTGGTTAGTGGAGTTGACAACCGTTTAAGCTGGAGAGCGCATCAGGCCGGGTAGATAATTTTTTTTTGTATATCCATGTTGGAATCCAAGGTAGGTTCAAGAAGGCGGCAGTAACAACCAACCACCTCTCAATTGCCTTTTAGGATTACTATCCTGCCGAGATATCGTTAGTATGATTTTTTTTTTCTTGCCACCACGCGACGTCGTGAGAGGAGCAGGCGTGTTAAAAGGTTCCGACTTACGAGAGAAAAACTCTGTCTCCGCCCAAGGAAGGCCTATCTCGCGACCCACCATCCAGCACCGTCGCTGCTGGGCCAGCTGGAACACGCACCCATTCGCCGAACCTTTTCCAAGTTTCCAGATTTGCCCGCTGTCGATGGAGAAGGAATCCACGTTGAGGAGGTTTTAGTGCGTACGAGTGGCACGCACAATCCATAGTAGCAGCCTCTTGCTAGACTCCAGAGAGGTATGTAACTACCCCATTATTGTGTAGAAGACAAGTCAACCCAATTGAAGAAGGAAAGCACAAGACAACCCGATAAGAAATTGCGGGAGAGCATGGCCATGACCAACGTGCATGATTTCAATAAACTCAATAAAGTCGTGGTCTTGTCTGGGGGAAAAGCAGACTTCGACCCAAAGGAGAATGTCTGCGCGAGGTTGCATCCGGCGGTGCTCAACCCCCATTCCCACCCCCTCATCTTGACTGTTCCTTTTACCTAAAGATTTTCAGTCTTGGAACATAATTCGATTAGATTCACTATCATCATCATTCGTTGCCTCTCTTATCAGCGGGCAAAGATGGCCAGTTGACAAGGCACCATACATAATCTCTCGACGTGCATATGCATCCCCCCAGCCGTGTTGGTCGTACCTTAAAATCGCAGGTGGATGCGATTCGTCTCTAGCGGATTTCGGAGAGGCGACACGCAGAACCCGCTTATAAGGAGGAGCTCGACGACTGGATGGTTCCGAGTTTTGGTGACTCAATCGAACCGTGTTCCCGGTGGAGACGGTCCTGGCGGCGAGCTTCCTTTTTCCTTCTTTTTCGCGATTTTGACTTTTGTGACTTCTCTTCCGTCACTATCATACACACTGTACGTCTGACGCTCTAACCTTGAGGATATCAGCATCCTCAAATTTTGGGGCCGTTGAGGGTCTAACATGGCCTTCGGGAACAAGGTCAAATCCACGTCTGCCGAGGGGGAAAAGGGCAAGATGGCGCCTGAAGAGACTGTCCAGGTTCAGCCCACGAACCCTTCGTCCGACTTGAACGACATCGACTGTGAGAAACATGGCGCCAGTCGCGAGTCCAATCCCATGCCCGATCTCAAGCGGAAGCTGAGAAGTCGCCATCTTCAGATGATTGCCATTGGTGAGTCCTGTTGGCTGTCTTGGGGGTCATCTCCCTTTCTGCTTCTGCCACAAGACAGGCGGCCATTCCGGAAAGTGACAACCTGCTCATTCAATTCCTAGGTGGTACCATCGGCACCGGTCTGTTCATTGGTAGTGGTACTGCTGTTGCCAATGGAGGTCCTGTTGGTGCCCTCATTGCCTACATCTTCGTCGGTACGATCGTCTACTCTGTTATGACCTCTCTGGGTGAAATTGCGACCTATATTCCGATTCCTGGAGCGTTCACGGCCTATGCTGCTCGTCTGGTGGACCCCAGTCTTGGCTTCGCTATGGGGTGGATCTATTGGTTTTCCTGGGCTAGTACATTTGCACTCGAGTTAACGGCAACCGGTCTGATCATTCAATTTTGGGACGACTCCATCAATATCGCTATCTTTATCGCCATCTTTTGGGTTCTGATCACCCTATTGAACTTCCTGCCTGTCAGCTTTTACGGTGAATTGGAGTTTTGGCTTTCAAGCGTCAAAGTCATCACCGTTGTTGGGTTCATGATCTTCGCCATCTGCATTGACGCCGGCGTCGGTGACGAAGGGTATCTCGGATTTCGCTATTGGGTTCACCCGGGTCCCTTTGCTCCTTATTCAGGTGTCCACCCTGACTCGACGGCAAAGTTCGTCGGTTTTTGGTCTGTCCTTATCCAGGCTGGCTTCTCGTATCAGGGAACAGAACTGGTCGGTATCGCAGCCGCTGAGACAGAAAACCCTCGCAAAACGGTGCCTGCGGCTATTCGCAAGACCTTCTATCGCATTCTGTTCTTCTTCGTCCTGACCATCTTCTTCATCGGTCTTCTGGTGCCCTACACCAACGAGAACCTCCTGACCGATGGAAACGATGCCAACTCGTCGCCTTTTGTCATTGCGGCCAGGCTTGCTGGAGTCAAGGTTCTGCCTCATATTATTAACGGAGTTCTGCTTACTGTGGTGCTCTCTGCCGCCAATTCGAACGTTTACAGTGGCAGTCGTATCTTGATTGGTTTGGCTCAAGAAGGTTTTGCCCCGCGCTGGTTCAAGAAGACTTCCAAGAAGGGTGTGCCATACTATAGCGTTGCCTTCACAGCAGCCTTCGGTCTTCTCGGTTTCATGAACGTCTCCAATGCTGGCAGCACTGTGTTCAACTGGCTCGTCAACATCGCCGGTGTCGCAGGCTTCATCACTTGGGCATCGTTGAACGGCTGCCATCTTGCTTTCATGCGCGCCTTGAAGGCTCGCGACATCTCCCGCGACACCCTTCCGTATAAAGCTATCTGGCAGCCCTACTATTCCTGGTACGGGCTGTTTTTCAACGTTCTCATCATCATCACGCAAGGTTTCACCTCCTTTATTACCAGCTTTAGCGTCACGGATTTCTTCATCGATTACATCAGTCTGATTCTCTTCGTCGTGCTCTATGTTGGACACAAGATCTACTTCCGGACATCTTTTGTCCATCCTCTTGAGGCCGATATTGATACGGGCCGCCAGGAGGTTGAGAATGAAACATGGGAAACGGAGGCTCCCGCCACCAAGTGGCACCAGAAGCTTGCACGCTCATTCCTGGGCTGAGAGGATCACGACCCTCTGGGCATCTCAGTACAGGCCCGTGGTCAACAACACTTGTGCTTCTTTTTTATTGTCTTGTTTTTAATCCTCCCATATTCACGCCATACCTCTCTTCGGTTGACAGAAAGAGAGAGATTCCTATTACTTCTACATTTGAACCCTTCGGTTAATACATATGGCGCTTAGAAATTGGGTTTCACGCATATACGCATCTGCTGAGACAGCTGTTGCTTGTCAGTATATAAAAGAAAGGAGAGAAAGAGAGCGAGAAAGCGAGACGGACCTGCATGAGTTGATGATGAATGAAGGTCGAATGGGCGTCTTCCTCTTTTTATGAGGGACTTTTGTCTATATCTTTTGGGTTCATGGGTTGAGCCCCTTCTGTACAGTATACATGTTGGGATGTCAGCATTGGCATGGAGTTTGGTAAATGGTTTCTACTGTCGAACGTCTCGTTCGAACTGACTGTGGTCTAACTTTCCTGGAATCGAAAGTTTGCAAATAATCGACGTACTCTTGTTCTGCAGTGTAACTACGACTACATGTTGAATGGTTCGTAGCTTTATTCTCCGTGTACATGCGGCTACTCTGTAGCCGTGGTACTAGCCGCCGTTGAGCAGATAATTTATACTAGTGAGTAAATGGTTAGTGGCGGTGATTCGGTCAGGGTTAGATACTGCGCAGTGCCAAAAAGTAGGACTATTGTAGGGTTCAATCTAGTATTGTTGATCAGCAAGAGCTGTCAAGCTACAAGAGTGTATATACGTCACGAAAGTTTACGGGATTATTTCAGAGAAAATAGAGACCGGTCGGCGCTGTATCCCCGAATCTTCACATGGAACCTACGCCTACACGTGATGGACCAGGAGGCGAACATGAGCCAAGGCCGGATCAGAGGATCTTCTTAACTTGCGTTGTCGGAGGCATCGGTTAAGCCAAAAAGCAAGCATGTGAGAAGGTCAATGTGCCAGCTGGTTGTTGAATATCACAAGACTCGGGTCCGATCATCTGTACGACATTAGTCCACGGTTTATACCTCCTAGCTTGTGGATATATCGACTGGCATGTAACGAATTTATGTATTAAATGCAGGCAGACGTCAGTTGAGGGGCGCCGGCATCTGCGGGTTGATTCATGGGGCGTGGGGAGAGACTAGTAGTTGAGTAGTTAAGTAATTAATAGGAGTTCAATTAGTCGGTTCTTACTTCTTAGGGGGGCTTATGCAGTGCTGTACAAATTATTATAAGTTTTATTACTTAAATTATTTATTTTCTTTTTATTTATAGGTTCGACGATGTGAGTGTACTTTGCTTGTACTACTTTTTTATTTAAAGGAACTCCGTACGGTACTTGGGGAGTGTCTGCCCGCATTTTTCTTTTTCGGGGTCCGGAGATATTATACAGCATTGAGTGCGTGCTACTGGGGGAAAGGATCGCCTGCCAGCAAGGTCGGCTACTAGATAGTTATTGACTAGTAAGTATGATATGATTGTCTATCGCAGAACCGAGGTATGGGGTCAACGGGCGGGAAGAGACACCAATTTCGAGCGAATTGCAAACGTGGAGGATTAACCCAAAGAAGCATATGTTCCATCAAATTGAAGATAGATACTTATGCCTGGTACTGGAAATGAAACGGGGAGGCTTCCCCAACAGGGCAAGTGCCGAGGTTCTGCGGACTTGGGGGGGAGGAGGGTTTGGACGTCGCGTGGCGGGAACACGAGTGCTGGCCAGTCAGCGGCCGCCATTTGCGCGCATTCCGTCTCGGAGACCAACAAAAAAGTAAGGGAAGGAAGGTTCAACTGGGTCCCTCCCTTTCCCAACTTGGTACTTCATGCCTCAGGTAGGCAAGTTGCCCTGTTACTACCACCAGCAACTACGAAGTACTAGTAGTGCTCCAAGTGCTCATTCTTCTCTCTTGTCTCGTTGCTGTCCTTGTCCGGCAGTGCCTTTTATAGTCTCTCCTTTCAAATTTTGGGATTGATCTCCTCTTCCACCGTCGCCCCTCACCCTCACCGTCGCCTCCGGTCTCTTGTTTCCCTCCTCTTCCGTACTTATCCTGATCCTACCAAACTACTCTCGCCACCTCCAGCCGTCGTTCCTAGACAACTCTTCCTGGGAGTTGGGTTTGCTGTCATTGTTCTCTTTTACTAATAGATTTGTAAGTTGATCTTTGTTATCTGTCTCAATCACACTTGCCTTTGTGTTTGTAATACTAACCTTCTCGTCTTCATCAGCTGTAAATTACACCTGTCGCTATGCTATTCTCTCAACAACCTCTCCATGTTACTCGCGCAGATGAGTTGCGACAAAGTCCTCCCAAGGGCACTCCCTACTCGGTTGCCTTGCCTGGGACAGAGAAGCCGGGTCGGAGTAAGGTTTATCGTGCTTGGAATGCGACTGAGGGCGTCCTGAAGTCGCTGGATCCTCAAGTATGCTTGCCTTCCCATGACTTCCGGCGATCAGCAATCGTACCACAATATGCCTTTCCCTGCTGGATATGGGTCTGACTATCTTCACAAATCATTTCTAGATTCTTACTGCACACGATATCTTCGAGTCCACTGCAAACCGATTGCCGAAGAACCACTGCCTAGGTTGGCGTCCGTACAATCCCACGACCAAGACCTACGGTCCATATCAATGGTTGGATTATCAGACAGTACAAAAGCGACGGGCTGCGTTCGGCGCAGGTCTAGTGGAACTACATCACAAGCACGAGTGCAGCCGTCCTGGCCAGTATGGTATCGGTCTGTGGTGTCAGAACCGCCCCGAGTGGCAGATAACTGGTATGCGATCTTGTTACTTCTAGCGTGCGCAACACTAATTCTGGTCGGTTTAGACTTGGCGTGCATGTCGCAAAGCCTGTATTCGGTCTCCATCTACGATGTCCTTGCCCCAGATGCGACAGAATATATCATCAACCACGCGGAGTTGGCCTGCGTTGTGACCTCGCTGCCGCACATTCCGACCCTGCTCAGGCTGAAGCCCCAATTGCCTAACCTCAAGATCATTGTCAGCTTGGACCCTCTGGACGGCGGTGAAGAGGCTGGTCACTCGAAGCGTGCTTTGCTTGAGTCAATGGCTGCCGGGCAAGATGTCTCCATCTACACCATAGGCCAGGTTGAAGAGTTGGGTGCTTCGGTTGACCGTCCCTGCAAACCTCCAGCCCCCTCTGACACCATTACCATCAACTATACGTCTGGTACTACCGGCCCTCCGAAGGGTGTAGTCCTCGCACATGAGAATGCCGTCGCATCCGCTTCAGGTGCGCTCATTAACAGCATACAAAAAGCAGGCGACACCATTATATCGTATCTGCCGTTGGCTCACATCTATGCTCGGATGTCTGAGCATGCGGCCTTCTGGGCAGGAGCCCGGATTGGGTACTTCCACGGAAACATCTTAGAGCTCGTTGACGATCTCAAGATGCTCAAGCCAACCGGATTCATATCTGTTCCGCGCCTCTACACACGATTCGGAAATGCCATCCGCGCCTCGACTGTTGAGGCTCCGGGCTTTAGAGGTGCACTGTCGAGGCACATCGTGGCCACAAAGACTGCAAACTTAAAGAACCCTGACCTCAGCAAAGCTACAGGGAAGCATGCCTTGTATGATCGGATCTGGGCGAAGAAGGTCGCAGCTGCCATCGGGTTGGACCGTTCTAGAATGCTGGCTTCCGGATCGGCGCCTCTGGACCCTTCACTCCACCAATTTCTCCGAGTTGCTCTTGGTGTCGACGTTGTTCAGGGATATGGTTTGACTGAGACTTATGCCATGGCATGTGTACAGTCCCTCGCGGACTTGACCGCCGGCCACTGTGGTGGGCTGATTCCTTCTACCGAGGCTTGCTTGGTGTCTCTACCGGATATGGAGTATTCCGTTGATGACAAGCCGTACCCTCGGGGAGAACTCATGTTGCGCGGTGCGAACGTTTTCCGCGAGTATTTCAAGGACCCTGAGGAAACAGCCAAAGCAGTGACCGAGGATGGATGGTTCCGGACCGGTGATGTCTGCAAGATTGATGAGATGGGCCGTATCGTCATCATTGACCGCCGGAAGAATGTTCTGAAGCTGGCACAGGGAGAGTATATCTCTCCGGAACGGCTCGAGGGTGTCTATATGTCGGAAATGGGCTACTTGGCCCAGGGCTATGTCCATGGTGATAGTGTCCAGACGTTCCTGGTGGCTATCTTTGGAGTCCAGCCCGATACCTTCGCTGTATTTGCCAGCAAGGTGCTTGGCCGCACCATTGAGGCTACAGACATCGAGGGCATCAAATCGGTTCTTAACGACACCAAGATCCGTAAAGCTGTATTGAGAGACCTCAGTCGGATTGCCAAGAAGCACAAGCTTGCAGGATATGAGAGAATCAAGAACTGCGCACTGATGATTGACCCGTTCACCATTGAGAACAACCTGCTTACGCCGACGTAAGTAATCACCTTTCCACGCTCCACTTATGGTTATATATACTAATCCGCAATCCTATCAATTAGGCTGAAGCTGAAGCGTCCGCCCACCACAAAGAAGTATCGTCAGGTCTTGGACGATCTCTATGCCGAGGCATTGGCTGAAGAGTCTGCCCCCAAGGCTAAGCTATGAGGGATGGTGCTTTCTTCGCCCATGTGCATTTGTTTTACCACCGGCAGTGTGACATCATCTGTTGGGAACCCCTCCAGACTACATTGTACATATAACCAACTGCCCTCTTGTTTCACGCATATGCTGTCCATATTGTTCTCATTTTGAGGGGCAGGTCCTCGGGGTTGTCCAGGGCGAGAACAGAAGCCACACGCCCAGCCTCGGCCGTGGTTAGGAGTACATATTATATACTATTATTTTTAACATTGTTCGCGCACTTTGGCTGTCTAGGTTAAGCCAGATATATAGTAGATAGCGGCGTAAAGCGTAAGTGCTACCCAAAGCTTCAAATATATAGCATGAAACATTTAGATATTAAACGATACATTTGTGAAGTGCATGAATATTCTCTGCTCTAATTTGTACAGAATGACCAAGAATTATTATTAAGTAGTTGATGTTGCAAGCTACAGTAAAGGTGGCGCCGTGACTTCACCGTTAGCCGGCCGGCGCTTGGCACTGGCGCTGCCGTTGAGATCATCCATCGGAATAGCTTCACCTCCACCGTCCACCAACAACCTCCGCATTCCTCTGCGGACACTACCACCATTCAAACCCCATACTGCATTGACCAGCTGCACTTATTAGAATAGCATTTGTTGCCCATCATGCATCTGTCTCTTTTCTCCCTCTTCTCCCTGCTCTCTGCCTCAACACTAGCAACCGCAGCATCCGCCGCCCGTCATCTCACCATCACCATTCCTCCCTCGGCCATCCTCCCCAACCCGAACGTCCTCCCAGCCAATACCCACGCGACTCTTACGACCTTCACAAAGAACACAAATGACAACCACCACTTCACTGCACCCCTTTCCCGCTCCGCAACCTTCGACTTCCACCACCTCCCCGCCTCCTCGAAGCCCGAATCCTACCTCCTCGACATCCGCTCCCCGGAGTATGTGTTCGCTCCCCTTCGCGTTGACGTCGCTGCCGATGGCTCTGTCTTGGGTATCTGGGAGACCTTTCGCGGGAACCCGTGGGATAACCGCGGCGCGGAGAAGTTCGTCTTCGATGCGAGTGCTCCCCGCGGTGGTAACAGTGGAGCTGAAGAAGCTGTAATGGTTGAGGCGAAGGTTCTGGCCCGGAGAGGCTTTTATGAGGAGAGGTCGAAGTGTATGTTTTCTCACCCTAGAACTTCCCTCTTAGGTCTTATTGTTAGCTATGATGGGCGAGGAGCATGCGTGCGCAATGGTGTCTGTCCGTTGAGTGAATTACTTCGATACCCATTGAGCGCACGCGCGTGGCCTTCGGACCTTACTTTTCCATCTCTACGGAACTCTGATTGCTGACTGTGATCAATTATCATCGATATAGTCTCTCCCCTGGCTTTGTTTAAGAACCCCATGATCTTGATGGCTTTGGTGGCTCTCGGTTTCACCTTTGGAATGCCCAAGTTGATGGAGAACAGTAAGTGCTGTCCAGAGTCACTAGATTCCACTCCTCTTGTTCCTCCCTCTCTCTCGCTACATCTTATCTTGTAAATAACTCCCTTGCTAACATGCACTCTTATCAGTGGACCCTGAAATGCGCGCCGAATTCGAGAAGCAGTCTCGCTCTTCTCCCATCGGAGGCGCAACAAGAAGTGCTATGGCTGGCGGCGGGGCTCCCGGTAACTTCGACCTGGCTGGCTGGATGGCCGGTGCTACTCCTAGACCCGGTGCGTCTGGTGCGGAAGCTGCGGCTGCGATTGAGGGAGCGGCTGCTACGACGGGCCGGGAGGGTGGTGGTGCGTCGCGGAGAAGGGGTTGAAGCGTTGTATTATTACAGTATCGTGTGGGGGTTTGGGGGTTTAGAGGATGGTATGGTATGTGTGTATATGGATTGCGTTGTGCGCTCTAGGGATAGATATCGATGTGTCCATGTATAATAAGCTCCTCAATGGCCCTGCTCCCGACAGACTCGGCGGGATGAGATTAGAGTTAAAACTAATGATCTAATAATCGATCAGCTACAGAACGATAGCTTCTTTCATGCATCTTCATAACACATTAGGCTATGGGAAATTAATACTATCTACATAGAAGACGACGATAGTCCGAAAGTAAGCAAGCAAGCCAGAAGCAACAGAAGAAACCCCAACAGAGAACAAGAGTAGTCAACAACTGCTAACCTCCCAATGCTCATAACTCATCAATCGCCCCCTTCCAGCGTAGCTCACCATACACGACAACACCCTTAGAAATCACCCCCAAAGTCATCACCACCGAAATCCCCTCCATCAAAACCACCACCATCATAATCACCCGGAGGAGGACCATCAAAGTCATGTCCAAGATCCTCAACAGCATCCGCCAACAAGAATCCACCTAGTAGACCACCCCCCACACCTAACGCCGCAGCCCCCGCAGTTCCCATCCCATTGTGTCGCCGCTGCGGCGCCTGCTGCTGTGCATAATAGCCACCCTGTGCCGGATACGAAGGATAACCATACCCGGCCTGCTGTGGAGGAGGATAGCCACCGTATCCAGCCTGAGGATACCCATAGGCTGCTTGCTGCGGTGGCCGACTGTAACCCGCACCACCACCACTGCTACTACCGCCAGAGTGTCTTCCCATCAGTTTGCCCAAGAGACCCCTGCTCCGCTCCTGTTTCGGCGCAGGTGACGTTGATGGTCCCTGGGGGGACTGCACGCGGGAAGAGGAGTTCTCGGCATAGTAATCGGACGCAGCGCCAGATTGTGCCTGTGCTGGTGGTATCGGACTTCTGCGACGAGCCTGGGCTTCTTCTTCAGCTTGTAGCTGAGCTGCTAAGCGGGCATCGCTCTCTAATGTAGAATCCGGCTGGCTGTTGTACGGATTCCTTGAGCCTAGAGGTTTCTTGTCGCCGCCGGCGGCCGCTGAACTAGGTCGATCACCAGGACCAGAGGCATCGTGGGAGGGCGGTGGCCCGCTGGGTGGTCTCTGCGAGTCTTCCTGGTAGGTTGGACCCTCGGGACGTTCCCATTGTGATCTGCCGGTGCGTAGATCTACAAAGAACCTTTGACACTGGGCGTTAGTTTCTTTCGGCTTGCAGGATGAATATGTATCCGCGACGAAGATATGATGGCGGAGATGTGAAATAAGGTCTTACCATTGCTTATATCGGTCGTCGAACTGGGCTTTCCATCCTTCAGGTACTGAAGGTGGTGGGGGCCCGGAGGGAGGAGCAAATGACATCTGTGATGGTGTGACGATCAGATATGTGAAGATGGGGGCCGGAATGGATCGGCTAAGGCTTAAGCACTGCCAAGACAGTTGAAGTAGCAAGTTTATAATGGCCAAAGATCTGGGATTCGAGAGAGAGATATATGTAGTACCGACTACAATCTAAGGTACGGATATCGAAGTAAAGCCCACCCAGCAATGCCCCGTGGCGCTGCTCAGCCACGTGATGTAATTGGCCGGCACACCGTTGACATCATTCATCATAGCGGAATGACTTTCCTGCCGCAGGAGTTCTGATAGGATCAGCGCTCTCCCAACCGATTTCGCCAGGCTCCAGACTAAATACCGTCAAGGTCTCGGATGTTAGCATCGATGGCACTGCTGGGCGGCCACCAGAAGTCTTCCTCGAGTGCCTCTTCTACCTCCTGTAGGGCCGTTTGAAATCCGGCAAAGTGGATAACATTCGAGTCGGACCTCCATTCCGTATTTTCAACTGAATCGACGACTCCAATCTTCGGTGGCATAGAACCTGGTGGTGATACAACATGGTGCAACCTGCGCTTGTATATATCGGGTACATCGCTAGCGGGATCGACGGCATCTGTCTTGGCATATGCAAGAGGCTCACTAAGCCCATCTCGTGTTCTCTTGTTCTGATTGCGCCTCCGATTCCGAATATGTGCCAGCTTAATCTGCGCCTCAACATCTTGCTGGGACGCTGTATCTAGCCCGATCCTGCAATCCGGGGGCGGGCCATCGAGTTGCCGTAGCTGCACCTCTTCCTTCAGTCGGGTTTGTGCAATTTCATGCTCAGGGGTGTTTTCCGGACGAGCCCAGGCTGCAAAGGGGCCATCATAATATGGTCCTTGTCCAACTCCGTATGTTGGGTGCCTGATGAGCTTCCCTGACTCTAGAAGTTCTGCGCCCGCCTTAATCCCTGATTCGGGATTAGATACTTGCCCATCAGGACACATCTGCAGTTGGGGTTGTAATGAAGGCTTGAATTTCATAGTAAGGCCCTCATTGCTTGTAAACGGGCCGGGGGATAGAAGATGGACACCCCCAGCAGCATCGCCGACCAGCAGGTTGGACTTATCTTTGGAAAAGGCACCGCACATAATTTCCTCGTCAAATTTGGCCGTATCCTGGACGAGCACATCTTCCGGGGCTCTAAGGATATCCCATCTCTTCAAGACGCCGTCAGAGGACCCAGTGTAGAATTCGTCAATCCTATCTCCCCATAGAGACAAACGAACGCCAACATCAGCTTGTTCCCTGCTGATTGTTTCATCTATCTGATTCAGAGGCTCTCCGTGTTGGAGCTTGTGAAGAATTCGGTCTGGGCGCCGATGGTCCCAAACATAGGTAATTCCATCAGTGCAGCTGGCTGTCACGTAACCTGGGTTCATAGGGCAAATATGGGCGTCGTTGATATCTAGCGCCGGACACTCAAACTCCATGGTGCAGACTTTTGATGATAAGGGTTGATACATTCGGACTAAGGATCTGGTATCCTTGTAGGCCTTGTTGACAGGGCCATGACCTATCGATGTTGCTGCTGCAAAGATTGGCAAGGTGGGGTGCCATTTAATGTCAAACATGTTCTGAGAGTTTGGGGAAAATTGCATAGGTGATATTGATGCCTCGCATATTCGCCACCCTGCCAACAGACCTGTCTGCAGTGTACCATCACCCTTTTCGCACAACCCGGCAAGCAGAATGTTTCCGGTTTCCTTAATGGTCCCCCATGCTAAAGAAGTAGGTACCAGTTCTCTGTCCTTTCTGGATCGCGCCCTAGGTAGCTCTAGGAGAGTGTGGGTTGACTCTGCTAATGACCAAAGTCCTATTGAACGAGTGCCTGTTGCGAGCAAATTCCGCTCATAAAGGGAGCGAGCCATAACTTCCACCTTAGAGTCATGCTGAAGAGTCTTGCGGCATGAGATATCTCGACCGGAAGCATTCCATATCTTCACTGTATTGTCGTAGCTAGCAGTAAAGAGTGCATCTTCCCACCACTCGATGGAAGTAACGCTCATCCAGAGACGAGGGTCATGGAGAGTCCGGCTTGCTGCGGTCCTCCCTGGGGGCCGAAGAACATAGTGGTCTGGTAATTCAGTCAACTCATTGTTGACAATGTCACCAACAACTAGATTATTATTTCGGTTGTATTCCATATTATGCTCGTCGCATTGTGCTGTCGCGCCGGCAGCAAATTTTGTGCCATCTGGTGCCCAAGCCAGGACAATCACATCATTCGAGGCATCTTTCCAAGTTTTCGCAAGCTTAAACCCTTTGTTGGTATTTGAGTGAAGCTGTCGTTTTACACGAAGCCCTAGCTCACGGCGCTGCAAGATTTTATTCAACGACCCGCTTATCTCTGCGCATCGAGACCCCGATGCAGTAGCCTCTATGACACAGGGGTTGGAAGGAAGGCAGCCTCTTTTTGCATCAGCAATAAAGGCGTCTATCTCAGTAGGTCCACGTCGGCTGAGCACCAGAGCGGAGGGTAGAACTTTGGACAACTCCCAGAGCTGAATCCCAGAGAAGAGCAATGGACTATCTTGAGACGTGTCCTGGACTAACCCCAGAATTTTCCCTACCAGGCGTCTGGCTTGCCGTTTTTGCTTGTCTTTTGATTTAGATGCCATCGCTTCTAGAAGCCATTTATGACTATCATCTATTCCATTGTTTTTCTCGGTAGAGATGATCTGCGAAAGCTCACATACCCACCTAATCTTCTTCGAGGCCCTCTGCGAGATATCACATATATGAGCAGCCTGGATAAGCTGGTCCGAAAGCGCGGTGTCCATCTCGTCGTGTCGCTGAAAGCCGCAAAAGCAAAACAAGTCCATGATGGCTGCCATTTCGGTTCTGTCAAAGTCAATATGGAGAATCTCATCCGCCAGCGGCGGCTTGTTCTGATACTTCAAGGCGTACTCTCCTGGGCTACGCAATGATGAATAGCAAGCACGACCCGATAACCTCAAATCATCTAAACTTTTAAGCGGCGACTTGATAATCCGGACATGAGGTGAAGAATAGATGACACGGGCCTTTTCAATTCGATCATGAATACATGACGAAGTATTTGGTTGAGCTGCAATGCTAGAGAACCTGGGACGTCGGGATGTGGTAGGAGACGGCCTGGCAGGGCTTTCGCTGACATCTTCATCGGAGCCGAAACCCAAATAGTTGGTCTTGTCGTAATAGTTGTTTGGCCCAGTCCTTGCACGCCGAGAGCGCCGGTTACTCGACATCTCACGCCCATCTCCTGGTGACGATGCAGTATCCGGCCTATCCTGTTCGGAAAAGTACAAGGGGTCCGGTGTTTGCGGTGTGCTGGATGTGACGCGGTTCTCGCCAGTGTTCGCTGGTGATGATCCAGGTTCAACGCGCGTCTTAGGCGTCTTAGGCGGCCTACCGCGCTTCTTGACGCTTTCGCGAATATCTTCCCCGGTCCTAGAGCATTCTCCTGGGGCAGTATGTTGATCGCCGCGACTTGCCGCTGGGGACCCTCGTGTTTGGTGGGAGGAGTTTCTTATAAACTGTGAAAGGAGGAACTGAGCTTCCTCAATAACAGAAAGTTCTTCGGATTCCTCCGGCGTGTGTATACGGGACATTGTGCGCGGATAACTTGTCTCCCACTAGGTATCCCAAACCAAGACAACTGAGCTTGCCGGCGCATGTCGACCAATAGCTCAGTGAATGAGTGCCAGCACTGGAAGTGAATCAGACTGAGAGGTGATTTCGAGGAGGGCCTGCTGTAGCGCTAACATAAAAGCTCAAGTCAGCGCCGGTGAATGGCTTTAATTTAACTCAAATTGGATTTTTGACAGCCTGGCGGGGAACAAACACTATATGAGGGGAAAAATTAGAACTCTACCTAATATGAATGCATAAGTCCAGCAAGGGTTCACACAGCTTCGAATAGTCATCACTCGTCCAGACCTCACTTGGGCCTCGCCTGAGCCTCAATGTTGAGGGCAGCAGCAGAACAATACAATATATCCTTCGCGTCGACTGCGACGCGCGAACGCGCTGGATAAAGTGCTCTATATTCTTGTAAAAGGCAGGCGGTCGGGTCTCATGGATCAGGCGCACTAGGGCCAATCATATGTAATCGAGCCGCGGCTCCTTATCGAGTACGTAGTACTAGTAACTAGTACTTAGCTTCATGCCAAGCTAGTAGAAGTCTCCAAGTAGTACTCCGTAGTGTGTTCTATTTTCCTCTACTGGTGCTACTCTTTAGCGCCTTTACACGGTTGACGGAACTTTCCACTGAAAGAGGTGTCTACAGCCACTACGGCGGGATGCCATGATCCACTTAAACATCATCACCGAATCAATCCTTTGGTGCGATAGCAAAAGGATCAGGCCCAATCAGAGAAAGGCTTAGTACTATATGAATGCAAGCCTAAATATATCGATTTTTAGGATCGCCCAAGAAACAGTCATCGTGCCGAATTTGAATAAGAGAACATATATGTACAGAATATATTCAGATTAAAGACAGAAATACAGGGGCCCAAAGGTACACGATGAGGGGATCAATCAGGAGGTCTTTCTGAGCCCAAATAATGTTAATGATTTGGCAAGGGTGCTTTAAAGAGTTTCTTCCAGATCACATGTTTCACTTGGAAATTGTCCGGTTCCTCTTTCGAAGAGAGACCATAAGGTCATAAAGAACATCCTTGAACCCAAACAAGAACGCCGCAGTAATGGCGCTCTGTGTGACCTTTGGCCCAATGCCTGTCATGTGATGTTAGCATAAGTTTGCATGGCTCCCTCATTGTCAGTACTATACCTCTGTAAAGGCCCACAAAACCCTCTTCCTTGACGATTCTCTTCAGGCTCCCGTTCAGACTCTCCTTAGGACCATCTTTACTAGCAACATGCATGCGACTCTTCACCGTAATATAGGGATAGGTGATCGAAGTTGCCAGTATCTTACCAAGCGCCCCAAGATAGAACGCATCCTTTGGCGTCATACGCCTACGACGCTCCACAATATTCTTCAGCTGCTCAAAAATTGTGTACTGTAGAATCGGGTTAATGACCAGAATGAGGGCTGGCAAAACACCAGCAAAGAGAGCCTTGGGCCCCTCTTGCCGGAGCAAGTCCAACAATGTACTAATTGTAGATGCCCGCGACTTCTTGGGGGGAGTCCCTGGCAATGTTTCTTGCTCCGACTCGGACTTGCGGGCTGTCATTCTAGTGTTTACAACCCATATAGGGTTTGTGATCAGGACCGTCGCACTCCCGGCGATAGCGCCCGCGATCATTGACTCCGCCGTCGTGAGCTTCTTTGAGGACCGCCCCGCCCGCGCAGCCGCCTTTTCGAAAGCCGAACGCGTCCATTCGTACCAATAGTAGTAGACGAAGTTCGTGACGCTGATGCCAAAGAGCGCAGATTCAAGACCGGAATAGAGCCCAGAAACCCCCTCTCGTTGAATGATGCGGCGTATTGCGTCGTACGTCGTGGAATGGGCACGCTTGGACTCGACTTGCGCTCTCGTGGAAAGGGTTATCAGGGGATAACTACAACATATGGAATGTCAACGCTGATTTCATTAACAGGAGGTGTTGCCGCACGTCAAGAGCATTGACAGTATACCGCCTCCAGCGCCCGCCAATGCATGTGCCATGTTGTCACTTTGCTGGACCGCAGCAGACACTGCAACGGCCTTCTTTTGCCCTCCAATGTTAGACTGAGACATGATCGATAACGCGGTGATTTTCTTTGTCTATCGGAATAGGTGCGTCAAGAAAGCGGATCGATATTATACTATGATGGTGCACGCGAATCGGGTATCGGTACCTCGGATCCTTATAGATGGGTTACGGATTGCTTTGACAAGTGAGTGTGAAAAAGACGGCAGATGGAGAACTAGTGATATTTCAGTAATTCTGCCCGAGAAGGTCGCAAGGAATGACAGCAAGAAAGGAGGAAAGGGGTAGATATGTAGGCCTTGGGACGAATGGGGTAGGGACTATGTCGATGTCGGGTGCGAGAAAGGCTCGGCTCTGGATTTGGGGGTGATGGTTTACATGACGTTTACCGAAGCCTGTGCCTCGGCTGATGGGTGACCCTCATCAGCTGATCGGATCAACGCTCATGCCATATGAAATTTGGCTAACTTCCTGAGGCTTTTCCATGCTCCTAGATGGTTACTGGGGAGAAAACGACAATTATGAACTAAGGAGGTGACATTTGCCGGTAAATAGCAGATCCACTTCACGTGTTTCATCTACCGTTGTAATATCCATCCTCCACATTTCTCTCTTGACCCTTTGATACAACAACAGGTGATTGACATTAGAGTCCGTTTCTTTGCTTCTAAGCGATTCGTGTCAGTATCTACCATCTGAACAATAATTACATATAGGTTCAGAGCCTGGGCAAAATTGAAGAGTGTGGGAGAGACTACCTAGGCATGAAAGCATCACGAACTGCTAGGAAGGGTATGTATGGCATGTGACATTCCTGCGCAGAGCACGTATAGTCTATGAAAACCTCGCACATGGGATATAGCCTACTCGCGACAAACAACCCTTGTTCAATTTTCAATATCAATACAATTGTAGACCCGAAACATAGTTGCTATTAGTGAAAGAGCAGAGTGCTAACAATGACTCTACATATCCTACAACTTATATTTGTACCATACCGTTAGAGTCCAAGTAAATGAAGGCGGAAAAGCGAGTATGTTCTGATTTTGATTTGCCACGAACCATATTCACTTAAGTATCATTAACTTCTGCATTAATTGACCCAGACATAATCACGCAACGGATCCAACTAACTAAGAAAAACTCAACGGATCAGATAGAAAATGCTTCGAGTTAGAGAAAGGCCACGAGCAAGACAATAGCGACGGGAAAGATAGGGAAGGGGAAGATAGATGACCGAGAGGTGAAAAGGGAAAACCTGAGGACACAGAAAATTATCCATAGTGCACCATGTATAAAGACGAAACGAAAGCCTTCTAAAGCATGAAAAAGAAAACTACTCCCGGTGACCATTGCCAGCATAGAACATTTAAGATAATGCTAGCATTCGAGGAAGACTGCCCGGCAGCAGGGTGCAGTAGGTAGCCTCCCTCGTGGCTCCTCTTCTTTAATCACCAAATTTTCACCCCGTCTCAAGATGGCGTAATGCAACGCGGGATCAGGATCATCAATAGTCTAGCAGCAGCCGCCCGCGGAGCCGGATTGAACGCCCTGGCCTTGGCCAACCTGCACAGTTGGCTTGTTGTTGACAGTCGCGGTGCCCATGCGTTCCTTGATCTGTCTCGCCATTGTCAAGAAAGCCTGCTCTACATTCGAAGCGTTCTTTGCCGAGGTCTCCAAGAACGGGATTCCAAGGCTGTCGGCGAATTCCTAAACAAACACATTGTGTCAATCACCCCCTCTGCCAGAACATGGAAGAGTCCCACATAAAGGCATGGCCACATACCTTAGCCACTGTGTATTCAACGACCTTCTTGTCTTCCATATCGCTCTTGTTTCCGACAAGGAGCTTGTTGACGCCTTCAGTGGCGTAGCGATCAATCTCTTGAAGCCACTGCTTCACATTGTTGAAAGAGTCCATGTCGGTAACATCGTAGACGACACAGATTCCATGAGCACCACGGTAGTAAGAAGAAGTGATTGTCCGGAAACGTTCCTGGCCCGCAGTATCCCACTAGAGCGCCCGTTAGTAAAGCCGGGTGACCGACTGTTGTGAATGGGGGCTGCCTTACGATCTGGAGTTTCACCGTCTTTCCATCCAGCTCGATGGTACGAATTTTCTGCATTCAAAAACGTTAGATGGGATTCTATGACGCAGCCCACTGCTAGCAGCTATGATGAGAAGTGAAAGGCCAGATACGTACGAAGTCAACTCCGATGGTGGAGATGTAGCTCTCCGTGTAGGTATCATCGGCGAAACGGAGGAGCAAGCACGACTTTCCAACACCAGAGTCTCCGATGAGGAGCAGCTTGAAGAGATAATCGTATCTAGCCAAACTATTAGCATATCGATCGATCGATACGCACGAAGAGGGCCGCGCTGAGCCAAATAAGGCGTGGGGGAAACGGAGGATCGTGGGGGGCTCTAATAGGGGTTCAAATTAGCACGGGAACCAAGAGATAAAGAGGATATGGATGAAAGACGTAGTGCCATCATGACAAGGGGGGCATCGCCGGAACCTGATGAGTTGTAGGCCAAATATGGGCGATCAAGGGCACTTACCACTCGGGATTCATGATGGGGCACTTGGACGGTACGTCAGCGTATGCGAAATCTAGAGAGTTATTTGATGGAAAGGTGGAGAGCTGAAGTTGCAGAAGAGAAGTATTAGGCGTGGCAACAAGCCGATGTAGTAAACGATACTTGAGTGTCTACTTAATGAGATGACCGAGCGGTCTCTTGAAATGGCGGTTGCGTTGCTGACTGCAGGAGAGCAGGCGAGCCCAACGTGCAGGTTCCAATACTGGCGCTAGTCCGTCTCCTGCCTAGTGTGGACCTCCTGGGTGGGAATGACCGTTTCACGCTCGCCCGCCCCAGACCCATGACCCAAGCCAGGCTAGTGCGCCAATCAAGACACACTAACAACCACATGCAAATGAACAGATTCTAGGGACTGGCCTATCTAGGAGATGGTACTTACAGTAGTCCGACTCAAGTTGCACAATGTGCACTCCGGTTCTAAACAGGTTTAGGTGGCTCGGCACCACCTTTTTTCTTCAGGTAACATAACTGTGGTCCTTCCGATAGAACAATGCAAAATAAGAGGGTACTCATTTTCGTCTGCTAGCTATATATATACTACGTACTACCAAGTGCCGGTCCCTCTCGTCACATGTGCAAGTCAGGGAGACATCGAAAATAAGTGCTCCACCTTCACTTCCTAAGACGAAAGACAGTCCTTCACGTATCAAGTCAGGTACAAGTCAGAAGTTCGAGTTCTACAGAACTCCAATACTCAGATGATTCACAGAATGGCAGGTGTTTTAGATCACAAGGCACCATTTTCACCTGTTGGTACGAACAGATTATCAAAACCATTTACCTTCGCCCCAAGTGGATCAAGCGTAGCCCTGTGCCTGAAGCCATTCCAAGACCTGCTTCTCATCTCTTTCCTTGTAGCGTGCATTCGTCCGGATGCTATCAGCAACGATTACCAGGGCGCGATCGTACGCACCGGTGTCCTTCTCCCGGAAAAACGAAGCAATATCGGCTGCAATATCGTGGTCTGCGAATTTGGAGAGCCCCATGCGCACAAACCGCTCGAAAACAACATTGTTCGCTGACAAACGAGCTTCAACTGCCGCCCAGTTCTCTTTCATATATGTCCATAGAAGGTGGCGAGTTAAGGGATTCGTAGCCATTGAAGTCGCGCCATTATGAACATCCTGGATTGCAACCTTGTCTGAGAAGACAAAGTCCATATAATCCTTTACCAGCTCAGCATCTTTAGTACGCCCAAGGGCTCCCAGGCAAATCTCCTTGCCGTCAACGGAGTCGGTTTTGAGATACTCCTGCTTTACGGCGTTGTATTCTTCACGACCGCCCTCCGAGATTACGATACTAAAGATCACTGAGCGGAGGTTGGTATGCACAGCGTTCTTATCGTTGCCTGTTTTCCAAAGCTCGAATCGTCGTTTGGCCTCGGGTATTATGCTAGCAAAAAGTTAGACCCTTGATTCAAAGCGAAAAACGTCTCGCGGTTGACATACTCTTTGTGGCCCGCACGGCCAGCCATCCCAATTAGAAGCTTACGAAGCTGGACAGTGAGATAGTCATCCTCCGCGCTGAATTCCCAACCGATTTCATTAGCGGCAGGGGATGAGAGCTCCAGGGCAAACCTCTTGAGTCCCGCTGCTACCGACTCATTCTGGGCGAACACAGAGCGTAAGTTCGCAACGGTGGAAGAGATTTGGGACCAGACCCTGTGGAAGTAGTTAAGAACCAAGCATGGAGGTATAGGGATTACCGAATCTTAGGAAGGGTTAGGATGTCATAGTTAGATACTCACAGATAATTCTTTTCGCCCTTAAACCCCTCTAAGAGAGCCAATAGAGCAGCAGTGGATCCGTCCCCGGAAACAGCCAGGGCAGCGGCATCGCCAATCAATCCGATCTTATCCTCGGTGCTCAGCAGTTCCAGTGATTGAGCGAGTTTCGCCAGCCGATCGGCAGGGTAATTGGTTCGGTAAAAGCCGGACAGGTCTTTGTTCAGCTTGTAAAAGGAATCTTTTCCGAGTTCCCCAATTGTAGCTTCCTTGGAAACGAGAGCACCGGGCTTTACGTCGGCCATCTTAGGTCCTGATTTGACACCAAGGGGAATCCACCAAGCCGTCTCATCTTCCTCGGGCTTAACATCACCTGTCGACAAGAAGCGGTTCTGACGAACATTGAGCTGACCGGCTTGCTCGGTTACGGTGACAACAGGAAAGCCAATCTTGCGAATCCATGGATCCTTCATGATGCAGTCAGAACAGTGATCCGGTGTTAAAAAAAAAAAAAAAGAAAGGCAGCTCACCATAAAGCTAGTAACATCCCGATTGGACGCTTCGCTGAGAGCGCTCCAGAGATCATTAGTGGTAGCATTACCTGAATTTGTCAGTAATTAGCAACCCCGATCCCCTATAGATCTTCGATGTGTACTTGCCATATGCATGGGCTTTGAGATAAGTGGCTACTCCCCGCAGAAATGTTTCCCGACCAAGATGATCGCTTAGCATCCGGATGACCGAGCTTCCCTTGAGGTAGCTGATGTGATCGAAAATTTGATCGACTTCAAGAGCGTTCCTCACAGGAACCTCAATCGGGTGGGAAGCTCGTAATGAATCGAGTTGAAATGCTTGTTGGACACTCTCAGCCTATGCAAAAGTTAATAATCTGCCACACAAGGCTGTATTTACCTCGAGAATTGCGTACAACAAACTGAGACCATATGTTCCACTCTGTTCGCGAGAAAATTGTCAGCTGCATTTGGTCTGTAAGTGCCCGGGTCCATTGAATACCTGGATAGAAATGATCCACAGCAAGCCAGCCAACCCATGTTGCAAAGCCTTCGTTGAGCCACAACTCATTCCACCAATCCATCGTTACGAGATTTCCGAACCATTGGTGCGCCAATTCTAGGATTATCACTCGTTAAAAGAGAAATGCCGCTTAAATTGCAAGGGAAGACAAACCGTGCGCGACGACATATGCAATACGATTCTTGTATCTGGTGTCTGACTTGCCCTCGTCGAAAAGTACAGCAGTCGTTCGGTAGGTAACAAGTCCCCAGTTCTCCATGGCGCCCATAGCCTGGAGCATTTATCGTTAGTGGTTTCTATTCGTGAGAAACAGAATCGGTTTCCGTACAAACTCGTGGACAGCAAGGAGATCCGCCTTAGGCAACGGATACTCGATCTCAAAGATTTCAGAGAAGTAATCGACCGTACGATGGGCACACTCCAAAGCAAAGCGGGCCTGCTCCTTAAGGCCCTTGGTCGTATACACGCGAACGGGGATGCTCTTGCCTTGATATTTGCGCTGAGTCATAGCCTCAACATATTCAAAGTCACCGACTGCCCATGCCAGAAGCTAAATAGAAGATGTCAAGAGTTAGTGTGGAGTATTATTATCAAGGGACGGTGCAAACTGACGTAAGTACTCATGACCGGTGTAGTTTCGAAAGAGACCATCTTGAGTTCTGGCCTACTGCCGCTCCTCTCAGACTTGATAGGCATGTTGCTAAGGGCTGTTTGTCCTCGGGGAACCTCAATCTCAAAGTCGAATGTGGCCTTTAGATTCGGTTCATCGAAGCAAGGGAATGCCCTACGAGCATCACAAGATTCGAATTGGGTACTAAGCATGTAATAGGAATCGCCCTCCTTGGGTGTGTCTTCGGTCGGATCCACCACCGGCTTATACTTGGAGCGAGAAAATCCAGCCATGGCATTGTTCATAATACCGGTGAAATTGATTGACAGGACAACATCTGCGGGATGGATTTCCTCTGCAAAGGTAAAAGTGACCCTTTCCGACTTGGTATCGTATGCGATATTAGACGCCTTTGCCAGCTTGGTCCCTAAGTGCAGCCGATATGTCAAACCCAACATTCGTTCGTGGAAAAGAATGGGATCAGGAACAATTGGGATGTGGCTCTGTCACTAACCGTCCTTTCCAAAAACTTCAGCATCCTGGACTTCGATTTCCTTGGAGTTCAACACGATCGATTTTGTAGGACGGGTGACCTTGGAATCGATTTTGACGGTACCCTTATAACCCCATGAGCCGCCGAACTGAAGGTCAAACAAAGACACATTGTAATGAACAGGCTTGACCCTGCCACCGATTGTTAGAGGCACGCCAACAGATATAGGTGCACGATACTCAGCTGTTGGCGATCGGTAACTTACACGTCCGGGAGGATATCCCTGTCCTTGGATGCCATTGCGCGGAATTCAGATGAACAGCGCCTTACAAAAACGGGTGAGGATAGAGCAAGATTGACCCTACGGATAGACTGTAGGTGTGTCGAGTAGGGCAAGCCGGAAAGGGAGCGGGAGCGTGACGAAGAGATGGAGGAGGGGCAGAAAGAGGTGGAGGATGAGGGGCAGAGGTGGGAAAGTGGTCGGACCGGACGATAAATTGGAGAATGACCACGGACTGCATGAGCATTCATACCACCACGTCGGATTGACGCGATGCATCTTCTTCCCCACATTTTTGGGTCTGAGATTTTAGGATGGGGCCAAGTCTGCCTACCTACGGTTACTCTCGGAGCAGCTCATCAATTTTTGCAGTACACCGTCGTAGCAATACGAAGTGTGGCTAATTAAAACTTCAGGTTACGAAGCAGGCTTTCTCTGATCACAATGGAGCTCAGAGTAGATTAGAAAGGGTTTAAGTATCCAATGGTACCTAGCCACGAAAGCTAGTATAGAATTGGAACGAGTAGAAAAGGTAGTTTAAGGAAAATGATAATGAAGGTCAAAAGCCAAAGAAAAAAAAAAAGGATGAGAACAGCAACTGCTTGATACCTCAGCTAGTAAGTACCCTTGCTTCATGAGGAAAGGTAGGGAACGGAGCTCCGGCGGAGCTCGGACCCTCCCTGCTCGAACCGAATCCAACAGAGTGGATACATGCCTAGGTAGACCTTTTCCATCCAACTTTCATGACGCCCGACGCACTTCTTGGTTGACGCACTCGCCTCTCATTCCGTTTCAGTGCAAGTATGGTCGATTCCGATGAAGAGTATACAGGAGAAATCTCTGAGGATGAAGATGAAAGCAATATCTTATCAGGATCTCGTGGAGATACTGCGGGCGCATCCCGTTCGAAGAGGAGAAAGCACCGTGGAGGCGCAGAATGGGAAGTCTCGAGAACATGGGAAACCTTAGTTGAAGGTGCCGACGGCACAATCAGCTCTACAGTCGAAGGGCTTCTTGAAGCTGGGAAAAGGAAAAGGTAGGTTGTACTTTTAGGCCGGGTAGCTCTCAGTCCTGATTAACGGTTCGAGCTGAGTTTCCATGTCTTCACGCTTGCAGGCTCCTCAGAGATACGACTCCCTTACAACGGGGTATAATCCGCCATCTCATTCTGATCATAGATCTGTCACAATCCATGACCGAGAAAGATCTCCGACCCACACGCTATCTATTGTCCCTACGGTATGCACAAGAGTTTGTGAGGGAGTTTTTCGAGCAAAATCCCATTTCTCAACTCGGCGTTCTTGGTCTCAAAGATGGATTGGCGGTTAGAGTCAGTGATATGAGCGGAAACCCTACGGAGCATATCAGTGCCATCCAATCATTGCGAGACCAGGATCCGAAGGGTCTTCCTAGTTTGCAGAATGGCTTCGAAATGGCTCGTGGTGCTTTGTTGTATGTCTTCTCCGCGCTTGGTGCCGTATACACTAGATGATAAGAACGGGCTAACCTATCTTGCAACAGCCATACCCCAAGCCATGGCACCCGTGAGATTTTCGTCATATTTGGCTCCCTCCTTTCCTCCGATCCCGGTGATATTCACCAAACGATAACTACGCTCATCAACGACAAAATTCGTGTTGGAATCGTGGGCCTTGCCGCCCAAGTGGCCATCTGCCGCGAAATTTGTGGCAAGACTAACGGGGGTGATGATACCACATACGGTGTAGCACTCAATGAACAGCATTTCCGTGACCTTGTGATGAATGTGACAACACCGCCAGCCACCTACTCTCAGAAGCAGTCCACAAGCTCTCTCTTGATGATGGGTTTTCCATCACGAACAGTCGAGGCTTACCCTTCACTTTGTGCTTGCCATTCCAAGCCTTCTCGTGGGGGATATCTGTGCTCACGGTGTAACAGTAAGGTTTGTGGTCTCCCTGCCGAGTGTCCTTCCTGCGGTCTTACTTTGATCCTTTCAACCCACCTTGCTCGGTCATATCACCATCTGTTTCCCCTTATGAATTGGGTGGAAGTTTCGTGGCAACATGCCTCGCGCAGTAGTGTCTGTTTCGCATGTGGGATCTCCTTTCCACCAGTACCACCCAAGGAGCAGTGGCATATTTCAGAGGGACAGGCAAAGGGAATGAGCGTAAGCAGCCGGTATGAATGTACTGTGTGCAAAAACCATTTCTGCATTGACTGTGACCTTTTCGCTCATGAGGTTGTGCACAACTGCCCTGGCTGCCAAAGTAAGGTGATATTACCTACGAGCTCCGAGCCCTCTCAGAACCACGAAGCTCTAGACAGGATGGATACCTCTGCATGATCATATGGTTGATTGCGAATAATAAATCAATAGAATGGCCGTGGGGCTCACTTTCTCGGTCGGATGTGTAGATGCCCCCGCCATCGGTCTCGCTAGCGCGACCCAGTCTATTATCAGTCGAGCTGTCAAACTAACCGCCAGTCGAACAAAGTAACATAAAACCAGAGGCGGGCTATCATACCTCATAATAATTATCAATTGAAATGTCGGCGGATCAGGCCATCAAATTCTCTTAGACTATATTTCACCTGACCGAAAGGGTAACCACTAAAATCTAAGTCCGAGCCCTATGGAACGGCTTGTCGATATACTGGGGTTGCGAACACGAAATAGCAAAATGGCGATCTATAACTTGCCCCAGACGCTTCGATTCGTTCGCATCCGAATTCTCCGAACTGATTGATAAGGAGCTTGTGATAGAAATAATTCCATGAAACGAATTAACATTGGATAGGAAAGATCAGCCATGCTGCTAACGCCGATAGGCTCGAGTCTTAGCGGGAACCCCGCCAAAGGACCGAAGTACAAAGTATATAGGCTACGTCACAGCCTAGCTAAGCTAAGTATCCAAACTAGTTCCTAATCTTCAATCTACGTGGACCTCGGTTAATCTTGGGCCCGAGCACCCTTACAACGGACTTAACCACTGGCATCATTCACAAGGAGAGTGGACAACCGAGAAACAGCAACGGATTGCAAAGTAGAAGCGGTCGCTCTGTCTCAAGACACCGAGAGAATTTGCGCCTTCGCTTCGAGTGCCCAAGCCCGCGCAATATATTCTTTAAAACTACGTCTGAGCCCTCAAATAAGCCCATCGGGTAGTTTGAGCCTGCAGCAGTTTGTCACGAGATGGCGCAGCTTCAGCCCTCGGAGATTGAGCTATTTGAAAGATTGAGCTCATATCCCTTCAGCACGGACCGTGAATTTGCAGTTGGGCTTTCCATCATCCTAGGCCACCCGGAATCACCTGCGTCGGAAGAGGAAATCAATCGCAATGATGACCTTACCCTACAAGCTAAATGCTTCTACTTCTCAAGGTATACATACGATCTGTATCCACCCGTGATCCCCGGTATTGTAGCATATGCATATGCCACTGTATGATTATATACAAATACTGGTACTGATCTTTGTCACCATGCCTTGTTCGTTCTCAGGAAAGAAAAGCTCATGCCCCCACTCGAGTTCTCAACATACAAAGCATGGATAGAATCAGCATCAAAATCCAAGTCCGCCGACCTTTCATCACCAAGCCCAACAGTGAACGTTCCAAATTCTAAAGAGGAGCCTGCATATCCTTCATCCTTCGCTCATATAGTGGAACTCATCACAACCGGTCAACCCATTCCTGGAATTCAGCAAATTCCAGACACCGTCTTGACAGGCCATGACACTCCAAGCGAGAAGTCAGAAAGGCGCAAACCATGGGAAAAAGGAACAGCTAGTCAATGACGGGATTTTAGCTGCTCAGCGTTACACCCAGTGGCTGCAATCGCCCGGGATCTGGGGATCTACGTTCTCGATTAGAGGGCACTGGAGAAGTCCAGGGTTGTGGTCAGCATGCAAATATTACTATTCCTGCAAGCCGCAGAGTTGTGAAGGATAACAAGCATCGGACAAATGAGTGGTTGGTATGATACATCAGTTCATAATAAAAATATAATCCCGACAAGTAGGTGGGTTAGTAGTGTTCGCTTTCGTAAACCAAGCTCCTGACCTGCACAAGCAACTCATAACTGTAATTGTCGACCCATATAGAATCTCCATCAACTTCAATAAAAAAAAAGGTTATAGTTTCTGAGCCCATTTTGATGCTACTCGCTTGCTCGAATTTTTCCTTCATATTTCGTCTCCATTTTTCTTTTTTCATTCATTCCGGTGTATAAGGAGAGGAGGCGTCTTGGGGGGCATAAGCCGTTTAGCTCCTGCACAATGACTAGAATAGCGCGTATGAAGAAATATGCTAGACAACCTCACGTTGTCGAAACACGCTTCGAGATTCCGGATACCGGTATATGGGGTGCTCGATGCCTACCTGGGTCGACTTGAAAACGATACCTTTTGTGAATAAACAAGCATATGGCTAGAAGACGAAACGGAAAGGTACTCTCTCGAAATCCTTCAGCGAAATGGTGGATAATTAGGACTCCATTGGTTCCCTCGGCTGAAACGGCCTCCATGCTGTCCGGCAATCGGGAACCTGTCCTCATTGAAATTACCATAGCGACTGATTGGCATCCCAGAACCTGGTCCTGGGCGAGTTGCATGGGAGGGATTGCAGCAGAGCATGGCCACACGTGAACCAAACTTGGAACCCCGGAGAGATACCATGTGTTTCCTTCGTAGATACTCGATTAGGCCTGTGCAATGTCATAGTGAGGGGAAAGACGGTACCGAATATGGCTGGCAACCAGCTCACGCTGATGTGGTGCAGCATTCATCAAGATCCATTGGATTAGGTAGTTTCCATACTGGTCCCCAGCAACTATATTTTATCAGAAACCTTCAGTTCAAGCTGAGAAGGGTACTTTCAGACTTACTGTCAATCAGAGGCATTCTAGGACGGTCAGTTCGTCCCGTGCAAACTCGAGCAAGGTAGCGGTCCAAAAACTCGGTACCCCCTATCTTCAAACATTTCTCTACAATTTTGGAGGCGAACTGGTCCATGCTATAATCCACAGACCAAAGAATAATGTGCTCTATTGCACGACTCTTATCCTGAGGAGCACCATGCTCACAGATATGCTGGATGCACCAGTTTCCGAATTGACCGTGTGCAAGCACATCAATTTTCGCTAGCACTTCTTCGATCGCTGGACGCTGGAAACTTTGTCAGTATATTTCATCGTACAAATTATGGAACTTCCATTTAGGATATGTCAGGGTTTCAGGTTTTGGGGAGCTGCAATGGTTGAGAGGACGACAAGACGAGAGGCACAGTTTTTTGAATAGAATTGATCGTGGTAGGAATTGACGTATGAGAAAAAAAGTACCTTCTCATCCTCGACGCAGTTTTCGAAGATATTCTGGACTACCAAGCTCCCTGTCTCACCCAAGGCGACTTCATGCCACATCCCTCGCAGTGCTTCGTTGACTTTGGTCATTATCTGGGGTGGCTCCCCACTCCAACGTAATTCGAAGAGTTTTTGCCAGACATGGCAGGCATACCGGTGAATGACAGTTTCTGGAATTCTGCGTAGAAGCTCGTGGACCATGACTGCCTTGTGTTCTTCGGGAACACAATCAAACGCTTTCTGTATGACGTGGCAGCCAAAGGGATCCATACTGAGGCTTAACGTGTTTCCCTTGATCGCATTAGCGATTGACACGACTTGCTCTGGAGTCCCGTGTTCGAAGCATCGTTGCACTAGAAAGTTGCCAAACCGATTGACCATCAGGGGATAGGCTTGGTGTACTATGGCCTCTATGATATCATATTTCTGCTCTGTGGTCCCTACCTTCAGCTTCTGCTGCAGAAATATTGACGCTTGTTGATCATTGTTGCAAACAATTTTGTCAACGATATATTTCCAATCACAAGAGACATTCCTGTCGAGGAGCCGTCGGTAGTTGATTGGCTCGAGGGGCGAGATGTATGTTTGATGGGTGTTTCCTCCCGCCTGGCAACATAAGCGTGGCACTATAACAAATCAATTCGAGCTCCTACTCACCACAGAAGTTGACCATTGTGTTGCACTAGGGTTGGAAGCTGTGAACTCAGTCGCCGTGGGTGAAAGTGGTGTTCCAACCGGCCGCTGATGGTATTGAGGGATGGGAAACAGACCAACATGTTGGTAGGTGTTATTGGATCTATTCACAGGAGATCTAGGACCATGTGGGCCCGAAGAGCCAGGGGTAAATGCACTCCAAGCAGAGCTTTGTGGCTGAAAATAAGGTCCATTGCGGCTGGCTTGAGTGATCGAACGGCGAGGCCCAAGGCCGGGTCCTTCGAGAAACCTCACCTGTTCTTCCGGGAGTTTGGTGTCGAGGGTGTAACCCCCGCTGGAGGGCCCTGAAAACACACGATTCGATCGTAAAGCATCGTGTCCAGGTACACTGGTATTCGTGCCTGAGTTACCCCAAAACCGGTTCGAATCTCCGCCAAGTGAAGTAGCACTTGGCAAAGATATAGGCTCGCCATATGATCTTTCGATAATGGGGGCACTGAGAGCCGTACTACACACTTGCTGCGTGGGAGTATTCCAGTATCCCCGAGACCTATTGTAAGCCCCCGCGGAAAGCGCATCAGACATATCTGATTGCGAATCGTCCTGGGCATTCCATCCATCTTGAAACTGGCTATATGCCGGGTTGGATGAATTAAGGGCGCTCTGGAGATTACTTATCGTTTGTTCCGTGATGTCTCCATTGAAATCGGTTTCAGAGGGTGGCCCAAGTGCCTGGTCTAAGGTATGTTTAATCACGCGTGTCTGGGCCAGTTCCTGCTCCTGGAGGGCGATTTTAGAATTAGCGACAAGCAATTCTTGCTTTAAACGTAGTACCTCGCACATATCGACCGATACGTTGTCTGCTTTGCCAACATCGACCGAGTGCGAGACGTCCCTAAACCGCTGAATACTTGACGTTTTGATTAGCCCTGACTCGTCTCCTGAAATAATTCTGTGATTGGGAAACGTGTGATTGGATGTTCTAAGCAAATCCTGCTTGTCTGGCAAAGCCGCAATGAAATCTTGATCTACAGGATACTTCGGGATTGTCGACTGCGGCTTGGGCGAGAGCTTTGCTAGAAGTCTTTCCATCTCGGAGTGCCCACAGAAGTTGAAATTGCTTGAATGATCTAGCTTCTGCTTCTAGGATTGTGAGTGCCTTGAATATCTTGAGGTTTCTGGCGTATCTGACCTTGTTCGACGGGATGTCATGTTTGTCAACCCCAAAGATCTGGCAATCTCCAGCTTTGGAGGAGACTGTACAATCTGAAGGGCTGGTGGAAACATTCAAATGCTTAAGGCCCTGGGACAATGTAGTAAGCTATTTAGAGGAGAACAAGTCTGTGGCTGCTCTAGGTTGCCTTCATTCAGTTACTTACTGACGATTCACGTTCAACATATACTGCGTGTGTCGTAGCACTCGTGCCACTGTCAATGATACCCTCCTCACACTGCGTGCGTTCCGGATTGAGGGGGGCATCGGAGTGTGAAGACATTTTGGATAGTCACTTGAGAGCACTGCCACAGAATTCACAGTTTGCAAAGGTCGATAAACACAGGGTTTGACAGGAAAATAGCCGAAAGCACACTGGTGAGCAAATAGCGCGAGCTGTACGGAATCCAAATCCTCCACAATAGTTGAAGGCTGAATATGAAGGAGATAGCTAACAAATGACTGTAAGTGGGGAGGTACGTTCAATTAACTGTGGGACAATTCAGAAGGCAAATGGCAGTATCTGAAGACAGGGAAATCAAGGCCTGAATCTCGAACCAAACGCGTTACAAGGCCTGCGTCAAGGATCTGCAATCAAGGAAAGAGCGATGAAGACACCATTGCGGGGGTCAGCAAGAGAGTATGAAATTGAGAGCTGGAAGCCCTGCTCGAGAATCCATCTCCGAGGCACGTTGTGGTGCAATTGTCTTCTATTCCTGAAGAACATCTGTTGTTAGAATATAATCTTGCTACGAGTCAGTGACTCCCCTTATTTCTTAACCTAAACAGTGCTAAGAGTAATTAAAGAAACTGCTTTTCGCTTTGTTTATGCTCCTGGACAATACTACGGCTGAAGATTGCTTTGGTAATTTGTATCATTAGACCATGACAGGCAAGAATGATCTGCAGTGACGGTTCCAGTCCATGTGTACAGTAGCAGCGAATTCCCAAGATATGCAGTGGTGAAATTTGTTGATCAGAGAAAAAGAAAGAACAAGGGTGTACTGAGCGGCTGTCCCTCTAGTGGGGAGGCCTAGATTAACTGTTCCAGACCTCCTTCTACCTCCAAAATGTGTCTAGTAGGAAAGATAGACCCTCTCACAACATCACACTGTGATCTCATGTTGTATTATATCTCTTTGAATGTGTGTTGAGATTTTTGGGGAGTAAAACTTAGCCAATAAGCTACGCAATCCATACCAAACTTGAATATCGAAAATCATCTACTGTCCAGCTCAAATTAATTATATTCTCTGTTGCTCTAGTAGTAATAGTTTTGATCTTCCCGAATCTGTCAAAATTCATGGCAATCGACGGCATAGAGCGTTGGTGAAATTAGAATATCTCATGCTGACCAAGATTGACCCTAATAGCTAAAGACTTACTGTCCATGTATATACAAGTATATCGATATAGAGTGATTACATGTTATCTCTATACTACTCAACTTTCAAGTCAGAGCATTGAAACTGAGAGGGGAAAATACATATGGTATGGTGTGAAACTACCAAAATGTCTTCAAACGGAACAAACTCTTATTCATCTATCATAACATTCTAAGCGAGCTGTTATACTGCAGCCATCATTCAATGAGAAGAAATAGAGATAAGAGAGTCGCAGGTGTCCACGAGGAAACTTTGTAGCCGGAAGCCTGAAGACACCGGCAGCACAAACCATCTTTGTTAAAGCCTGCGAAGGCCACGATCCTACCTCTTCCCAGCTCTTTCCATTGAGTGGCGAGATGAAGACCTGTGATACTGTCTGCAATGAAGTGATGTATAGGTCCGCAGAACTACAATCTCCCATAAGATCCCAGAGGATTAGTAACTAATTATAACATTCGTCAGCGTCAGGCAATGCAGTAAGGGATCAAAGATGAGGCAGTTGTTTCGAAGGATGATCAGATAGAGAAGAAAAACAAAAAGACATTCCCCATATTTTTCCAGCGTCTGCCATGGTTGGGAAAAGTGAAGTCCGCCTGGTTGTGATTACTTCGGGAGGCTGATTACCGAAATATAAGGGCATACTAATTAGCAACAGTCAATTATTTATGCAAAGATTGGCGCTAGTTAGTAAACTATACATGTTTATGTAACGAGATCCCTGCCTATTCCGTCTTATCTCTATCGGACGGAGAGACCTACTAAACCAGTACAAGTAAGTTCCGGCTTGCTTACTCCGTTACAACCTTAGTAAACAGGTGTATGTAACATCCCGCCCGAGCAGCGTGTTCCGAATACTCAATGTTAATTCGTCCATAGGGATTCGTCATCTAGAAAACTGCAAACGTTACCTTGCAGCGCCGACGTACTGCTGCTACCTACTACCCGCCTAAATATCCTGACGTACCCTGAATCACGCAAACTCGAAAACATCGTGTTCGGCTTCCATTATTGAGCCCCAAAAAGCCGATCTGCTTGTTACCGCTCAAGCCGACTGGAGGGCTCAACTGTCGTTCTCAATCGCCATACAAGAATTGGCTTCAAATGGTAAAGCTGCATTGCATTTACATACTTGGAACCGGCTAACAGGACTGAGCGATTGTCTAGGTCGTCGAAATTGAGAAATTAGGACATGACCACAACGACTGTGACCGGCACTGGGAGACGCTCTTCTGTACGACTGCCAGACCTTCAAGTACCGGCGACGTCAACCACCTCGCAACAAATGACCAGTCCAATAGACAAGTTCCCGCCATTCATTGATGAAGTACCAGAGACTACGACCGAGCCAAGAGAATCGCATTCCAATTCGATTAGATATGCGGCGACAGATCGCTGGGAGCCACGGAAGCAAGCACAATTTCCACGGGATAACAGGCATCCTACATTGAATTCGAAAAGAAGATCAAGGAAAAGTATCAGCGAGGCGATTAGCACAATTAGAACACGCAATGGCAGTGTTAGCGCCAATGCACAAGAGTTGGCCGAGGCCCTTAAAGCCCCGGTATCATACAAGCTCATAGTAAGATCATTGGACTTTCATGGATTGTTTCCTACCCTGTTGCTTACCCGGGTTAGGTTCTCTGCCTCATATGGTACATGACCTCCGCCCTGACGAATACCTCATCGAAGTCCATCTTAAATGCCCTTCCGAAACCAATAACGCTTACGATCGTACAATTCGCCTTCGTAGCATTCTGGTGCTTGGTCTTGACCTATTTGGCAACAGTGCTACCCTGGCTGAAAGATAGCATACCGGCCCTCAGGAACGGGATCCGTCCCCCGTCCCGTGATGTTGTCCTGACAGCTTTGCCTTTGGCAGTGTTCCAGTTAGCTGGCCATATACTTAGCTCTATGGCTACCTCTCAGATTCCCGTCTCACTCGTCCACACAATCAAGGGACTCTCACCTCTTTTCACAGTCTTGGCGTATCGGGTCTTCTTCCGAATTCGATATGCCAAAGCAACATATCTTTCTCTTGTCCCATTGACTTTGGGAGTGATGCTCGCTTGCTCCACAGGCTTTTCGACAAACTTCTTCGGCATACTATGTGCGTTAGTAGCTGCATTGGTCTTCGTCTCGCAGAACATATTCTCGAAGAAGCTGTTCAATGAAGCGTCTCGTGCAGAGTCAGAGGCAGAACCGTCCAGCCGGCGAAAACTGGATAAGCTGAACTTGCTTTACTATTGCTCTGGATTAGCCTTCATTCTCACACTACCTATCTGGTTCATAAGTGAAGGATATCCTTTGATCTCCGATATCATACAGGATGGCGCCGTCTCGTTGTCGGGAAATAGAGGCTCGCTGGATCATGGCGCTCTCTTCCTCGAATTCGTATTCAACGGGGTGTCGCACTTCGCACAGAATATACTGGCGTTTGTCCTCTTATCTATGATATCACCAGTTTCTTACTCCGTCGCATCTTTGGTGAAAAGAGTTTTCGTGATTGTCGTTGCGATCATTTGGTTTGGAAGCTCGACGACATCCGTTCAAGGCTTTGGAATCGCTCTTACCTTTATTGGACTCTACCTCTATGATCGCAATAGCCATGATGACCTAGCGGATCAGAGAGCAAATGCTGACCATTTTCGCACAAGGGAAACCATTCTTCCCCTGAATGTCCAGACGGCAGGCAAAGCATGGGACTCAAATGGCTATGGCGCCTCGGCAAACAAGGTCTCTCACTATCACTCACCAGATGGCCCTGCCTCACATACCACAAGTACGCCTAAGAGAGATGATGATGACCAGGGCCGTATCCGTCCCAGAGGAGGCAGTAGCTCCCGGGTGTGGCTACCTCCAGGCACAAAGCAAGAGACCACTTGGAAGCCGAATGATTCCTAGTTCTCCCCTGTCTTAGTTGTCATACTCAGTCTTTGTTCTATAATATCCGCTGTCTAGTTATATTATGAGATTCGAATGTAGCATATTACCATGGTCTTTAGTGGCCTAGTATTGTTATTGTAGCCAATGTCTTCTTTGAGTTGTCTGAGGCAGTACATGCCTAGGAACATATTTTTGATTTTTTTTTTTTTTTTTCCAGCTCGCATATATCGGCCTCATGGTGGGAACGTCGGGCTATAATGCCGGAATAATGGTATACATGCATGTCGATACCCAGGGAAAGTGTCAAGCGACTCATACATGTTATAATGAATTGATCGAGTCGGTTGGGTGGCAATTACTATTGCAACACTCAGCTTACAAGATCGGGCTTCTTAATGTATGGGCATTCACGGTAGAACTTCAATATCAAGCTGCACTTGTCGGCTCCTCACCACATGTTTTACCGGGAACAAGAAAATAGAAGCTTGCGAAGAACAGACCCGGAAAGTACCGATACATCATCCACTACGCAGCAGAATAGGTTGACTTGGATATTGGTGCATTTGTTATTCTTCAATTATCTTGACTGAATACGGCAATAGATGTAGCGACTGTCGATAAAGAACTATACCCTCATCAGGTGTTCCTTGATGAAAAACCCTAAGGAGCTCCAGCTCAGTGCATCTTCCTCTTGGGTCATGTTGCAGAGGAGGAAGGGAAATGAAGAACCCTGCCACCTACAATAAATCATGCCCGTGAATGAGTTATGGAGAGAAAGAGAAAAGAGGAAGGAAATAGCGTCGGAAGGGCTTATTAAGAAAGAAAAGGGAGTAGTGCGGACTAAATAATCCTCCGAATAGCCGAACCAATCCGCAGGCGGCAATTTGCGAGTGACGCCCCGGCTCATGGCTGGCAGAATCCGAACCAAGCCAAAAGTGCACCTCCCATCAAGAATCTCCCAGCACTGTAGACTTCCACCGGCGCCTTCAGATAACGTCCATTGCGCTCGCTGCTCAAGTCTACTCTTATCCTCTCACATTTGTTTCTATTCACAGTATGCGGCCGCAGTTATCTCGTGCGGCCGCCCGGCTCGTCCGGGTTCCCAAGGTCAACTACCCCAGGACTTTCGCGACGACAATCCCTCGCTCCGCTGAGGTTGAACTCACAATTGGTAAGCTATATGCTTCTTGCTGAACCTACGTAGCTTTGCTAACCTCTCTCTCTATTTAGATGGGAAGAAAGTTTCAGTCGAAGGTGAATTCGTGTCTCAATATATGGCTTCTCAGCATCTTGCTTACATGGCTTAAAGCTGGCTCCGCTCTCATTCAGGCTTGCGAGAAGGCAGGCGCCACGGTTCCCAGGTATATTGACCTAAACTATTACTACTGTAGAGGATAGCTAACAACAATTGACAGATACTGCTATCATGAGTATGGTCCAAATTACCGAATATCATTGTTTTGAGTACTAATCGAACCACAGGAAGCTTTTGATTGCAGGAAACTGTATGTCTATGTTTGTCACCGGGTTATTGAAGAGGTCACTGATTGTTTTTCTTTATAGGCCGTATGTGTCTAGTCGAGGTCGAACGGGCGCCTAAACCTGTGGCATCATGTGCTTGGCCTGTGCAGCCGGGCATGAATGTTAAGACGAATTCACCACTTGTACACAAAGCTAGGGAGGGTGTTATGGAATTTCTTTTGGCCAACCACCCTCTTGATTGTCCGGTTTGTGATCAGGGAGGCGAGTGTGATCTGCAAGACCAGTCAATGAGGTACGGCGCCGACCGTGGGCGTTTCCATGAAGTTGGTGGCAAGCGCGCGGTTGAGGACAAGAACATTGGGCCCCTTGTCAAGACGTCTATGAACAGATGCATTCATTGCACTCGGTGTGTTCGGTTTATGAACGATGTTGCCGGTGCCCCCGAACTGGGAACCACTGGCAGAGGAAACGACATGCAAATCGGTACTTATTTGGAGAAGAACCTTGATTCGGAACTTTCAGGCAACGTCATTGATCTTTGCCCTGTTGGTGCTCTCACCTCGAAGCCCTATGCTTTCCGTGCTCGTCCTTGGGAATTGAAACATACAGAATCCATTGACGTGCATGACGCTTTGGGCTCGAACATCCGGATCGATAGCCGAGGCATGGAAGTCATGCGTGTAATTCCCAGACTCAACGACGACATTAACGAGGAATGGATCAACGACAAATCTCGGTTCGCGTGTGACGGTCTGAAGACTCAGCGACTTACAACACCCCTGATTCGTCGAGAGGGCAAGTTCGTTCCGGCTACTTGGGAGCAGGCCCTGAGCGAGATCTCCTCCGCCCAGCAAAACTTGCAGCTGAAAGAGAACGAGTTCAAGGCTATTGCAGGACATCTTGTGGATGCCGAGTCGCTTGTTGCCATGAAAGACTTGGCTAACAAGCTTGGCTCCGATAACCTCGCTCTGGACCAGCCGGGTGGCAGCTCGCCTGTTGCCCACGGTGTTGACGTTCGTTCGAACTACCTTTTCAACTCCAAGGTCTACGGAATCGAAGAGGCTGATGCTATCCTTCTCGTTGCTACGAACCCTCGTCATGAGGCCTCTGTCCTCAACGCACGTATCCGTAAGCAATACCTGCGCTCTGACCTAGAGATTGGTCTTGTCGGAGAATCATTCGATAGCACTTTCGAATTCGAGCATCTTGGATCCGATGTCAACGCTCTTAAGGCTGCCCTTTCGGGACAGTTTGGAGAGAAGCTCGCTTCTGCTAAACGTCCAATGATCATCGTTGGTAGTGCTGCGGCTGAACATCAAGACGCGAAGGCGATTTTCGAAACAGTCGGCAGCTTTGTTGAGAAGCATGGCAACAACTTCAACACCCCTGAATGGCAAGGCTACAACGTCCTCCAGCGTGCGGCGTCTCGTGCTGCAGCCTTCGAGGTTGGCTTTACCACACCGTCTCCCGAAATCTCCCAGACCAAGCCTAAGATGGTTTGGCTGCTGGGTGCTGATGAGGTCACTACGAGTGAAATTCCAAGCGATGCGTTCGTTGTCTACCAAGGACACCATGGTGACCGAGGTGCCCAACTTGCTGATGTTGTCTTGCCTGGCGCAGCCTACACTGAGAAGTCTGGCACCTACATCAACACTGAGGGCCGTGTTCAAGTTACCCGGGCAGCGACTTCGTTGCCTGGTGCGGCTCGTGACGACTGGAAGATTATTCGCGCCACCAGCGAGTTCCTCAACGTTCCACTGCCTTACGATGATATCGAAGCTCTCCGCGATCGCATGGAAGAGATCAGCCCTGTGATGCGTCGATATGATGTCGTTGAGTCCACCTCCGTGGGCTCCCTTAGCAAGATTCAGTTGGTTGATCAGAACAAGGGCACACAGCCAACTGGAGCGCCCTTCAAGCGTGTTATTGAAGACTTCTACTTCACTGACTCCATCTCTCGAAGGTATGTAGAAGTAATACCCTTAAACGTTTTCTGTGAGGAAGCATCTCTGACCATGTTATAGCTCACCTACGATGGCCCGCTGCTCAGCAGCCAAGGCTACGGGTAACCCCGAAACTAACTTCATGGCTGCTGGAGAGATGTCGCCCCAGGCTTTGTATGGCTAAGATTACCACTTGTAGTTCTGATCACCCGGTTTATCCTTATTATAGGTCTAGGCGTTGTCGTTGTAACACCTAAACATCATTTTTTTTCCTTTGTTCATTCCTCCCAGTAATGCGTACTGCTATTGGTTTCTCCTTACAGTGAAGTTTCCTGAGATAGGAGAGGATGCGTCACTAGTGGTGATATTGTATATAAGTTCAAAATAAGCTTGAGAGGCTTGACGAAGTCCATTTCATGGAAAGATTGGTTAGATCAAGTCACAGAAACTACAGAATGTGGATTATTAATGGAATGGGTACACATTGATTGATGCACTAATATTCCCTCTGCTATGCCTTCATAGCTCATCATCATCTGTCTCGCCTGCGGTTTCTTCGGCATTGTCTTGTTGATGCTGTAGACCTTGTACTGTGTCTTTCCTTGATCCTGACCCTCTGGTGAATGGAAGTTCCCTGCGGGGTGGCGGTGACTGTTTTTGCATCCTAGATGGATGGTAGGCTTCTTCCGTTTTATTCTGTTCACTTACCCCCTGGTCGATGCCGGACGTTGTGGGTGAATCTTCATCAGTAGTATTATCTACATCCTCCAATGGCTGGGGAGTAGAATTCGGTTCGTCGTCCGTATCTGAGATTCTTCCTGGGCTGGTTTGAGGCTTGGTCTGATCCAAGCTCTCCGAGCCATTATCGCTTTCAGCATCGTCATCGCTCGTTTCCACAATAGGACGTTTCGCATGCTTCTTGCTCCCGACACGGGCCCCGACTTTTGATGAGACAGCCTGATGTTTGCCAGCTATATTTTTATAATCCCAGGATCAGCTATTGTTGAGTCGACTCGAACATGTGACCTTACCATCGTCCACATCAATTTTCGCCGAAGCCAACAAGCGTTGTTGATTGCGAATTTTGAGCTTTTTCTGATTTAGAACTTGCGTAAAGTTCGTCATAAGCTGTTCCTCATGGCGGCGTTTTGCAGAGATGAATTCTTCAATTTGCTTATTGAGCTGCTCGATAGTGCTGTCGGCTTCGTGATAGTGCCGTTGCAAGTTTAATAACTGCTGCTCAAGCATATCAGCTCTGGCAACGGCGACGGCAGACCAGTCAAAGAGCTGGATAGCTTGTTCATCATCCTGTTTTAACGCTATAGAACCGAGTCTTTGCTGTGCATCATCAGCACCACATCTGATACTTTTTGGTGGTTGGAAATACAGTTATAGTTTGGACCCTCCGGCGAATAGTGATGACCAGTTGATTACCCTGCCTACCCTGTCCCTTGATGCTAGCTGATAATTCAATACCAGATAGCAGATCTGAATTATCTGTATTGATCTCTAGCTGACCCAAGGCACGCAGTAGGATAAGAACCCAGTCCTCATCGGTTCCCTGGTAACTCTTTGAACGATGAGTCTGCGCACGAGCCTGTCGCACTATTCTGACTTAGTATATCACAATATTTGCAAAAAGAACAGACAAAAGGGACAGTATTATGGACACCCCATACCGACCCCATTATACGGAAATTCTCCTTCCGTTGCAGTGAGATTCAAGTCGAGTGCAGCCGTATTGGTGCGCGCGACGTGGAGCAGCACATAACTGTCGGGTTCATCAGACCTGGGGACACGTAGAACCCGAGGAGGTGACGCGTGTTCGGACGTAGACATATTGCTGTGACTTTTACTACCAGGACTTGATGCAGTATGAAAAGTATTGCATCCTATTTTATATGAAGACGAAATTGGGATCTGTCTAGGCTGCCTAGGAGAGGAAGGAGTGTTGCCTGGACAAGCTGTAACTATAGATAGACTTTGGTAGCCGCAAGCACCCATGTATGGAACTTGTATTTTATTGTGTAACTTCAGCAAAGTGGTAAGACTACCATTCAAAATTGCGACGACAGATGACTTGATCCTGAGCTAGACCTGGTACCTGCAGTGGTGTGAAGCAGTACGAAGTATCTAGTGCTCGGTGAAACTGCGGTACTGGAACTCCGTTCAATTGCTGCGATCGGCCGACTGTGTGGATCATCAGTGTGAGTATCCCAGCAACAGACAGTCAACTAGCAAGAGCCTAGCTATGACCTATGCAGTGCTAATAAAGGGACTAGCGAATGCTGGGTGGGTATAGCACCTTATTACCCATTTACGCGGCCAACCAGGGCGACGTAGCAATACCCAATAGGAGGGGAAGAAAACGGTGAAATGAAAGCCGTATTTGATCCAAGATGAATGTATGTAGTAGTCAGTTAGTAGTTCTCGTCGACATTGCCGTCGGTCTCAGCCAAGCCCCTCCGCCCTTTTTTCTTGCCGTACTTTCGTTCCCATGGCCTCAGCTTCATCATTTTTGTCATACAAACGAGGCTTGATAGCTGGCTCCGTGATTATTCGTCGATGATCACCATTTGGTGCCGTCGCGCTCTGGTTTCGGCGTTACATCCATCCCAGGCTTTTCCCTTGTCCGTATTTCCCAGGTTGCGTTCCTCACTTCTGTTCCCTTCCCCTTCTGACACCACGCGCCAACTCTTGAGCGAATATCGGAGCACACATTCTGGCCTCACGTTGATCATTCTGTTTGTTTTCTGTTGATTTTGAGAATTACATGCGACCCTACCTGCTTGGCCTCAGCATAGGCAACCTGCCACTCACATAGATAGCGGCTTCAGTCCAGTTTCCCCTTTTTGGAACACCGTCAGGCTTCCCCCTCACGCCCTCTAACGCTATTGCTCTTGTTTAATTGCCAATGCACGATCATACGTCGCCCATCCGATCCGAGTAATTGACGCATATTCAATCTGACCTGTCTCACCAAGCACGGAATGACTTTGCTTTCCCTTGGCAGCCGAATCTCAGCGCTCGTGTGCTTTCCATCTGCTACTTAGAGCCCCGAAGATCTTTGATCTCCTATATGAGCATACATCAGTTTAGTGCGAGAACATGGCTCCCTTCACTCTCGAGGTCCGCCACAGTGAGGAAGAAACGATCGAGTGTTGGGACGATGACGATGATCTACAATGCTACGAGGATATCCAGCTACGAGCCGCGTCGACAGCTACATCTGTGACGACATCGTCAGTGCGCCGGTCGGGCCACCGAGATTCGATTTCATCGCGTCGCTCAGGACGTTCCGATATTGATTCCAACGCAGGAGGGGACGAGGATTGGCAGGTTCAGCTGTTGGACAATGACGAAATCATCACCGAAGAAGCTATCGCTTCTGCCAAAAACGCCGGGATCCCTTTGCCTATGAACGTCCCTCGATCGGCCCTCATTGGAGGCACCATCAAGCGCCTTGGACACAGAAAGCAGAAGAAGGATATAGTCGACGACTGGTCAGATGACGTCGAATTTCCAGGTCCCGACGGCACCCTTGAGTTAAAGCGTTCGCTAAATATGTGTTTTCCTGAGTCTCTTCGGCAAATCAATTCCGCTGCCCCAAGTCCGACCAAAACCTCCGCCCCGGGTTTTTGGGATAGCGAGGTCTCGACACGCCTTCAGTCAGCTCTTGCTATAACTTCTATTTCACCGCAAGAGGGCGAGCTCGTCGACACTCAAGACGTTCCTACGATTAGGGTTGCCAAGCCTCGGTCGCCAGACAGAGCAACGCGTATCGACAGTCCGACTCCAGAGAGAGGCCAGGATTCCACTGACAATCTCGAAGATGATTTCGAGTTACCGGCGGATGACATCCTGCTCCGGCTCTCCCCTAGAAAGACAGCCGTGGAAACAGCCGGTCCTACTCCCGATGATATCGACGTAGATTGGTCAGAAGGCAGTATTGGAGTCCGGTTCGGGGGTACCGCAAGGGATCAGCCATCAATTCCAAGCTCTTCCGTTTCCGTTGTCAGCCCAAGTTCATCGAGCTGTCTCACGGTTGAGAGTGAAGATGAAGGCCTTGATGGCCTCGTCATCCCAGAAGGCCCGCTTGATTTTGAAGCGTCCTTAAGGAAGCGGAAAGAATCGCCCAGCGATGACGTACGGTTGGAACGGCGTTCAGTTAATCAAACGCCAGTCCTTACTGACGACTTCTTCTCGGGCCTTGAAGTCAACAATGGAGAAGTATTCAATCCTCGCAGGCTGTCGATAAACCCCAACGTCAAGTGCAAAACGGAAATTCCCAAAAGTCCTGCGCGGCACTCAACAACTACAATCACGTTCACGAACACGGCGGTTTCCCCAAAGACTCGAATTCCTCGCCTTTCAGGACACGACCGTCCTCATTCAACCCATCTCGAGACTGTGTCGGAGAGCGGTGCTCCTCTGTCAAGATTTCGGTCATCACAACGCCGGGCTGGGGGTCATTCGTCACAGTCTTCCGTCTCCAGCCTTCCTGGGTCTTCCACATCTCAAATACCGTCAACCCCTAGTCGACGGCTCATAGGCGCTGGTGTATCGAATGATAGCTTTGCTAGTGAACGTATAACTTCGGGAAGGCAACTACTGAGGACCAAGCGCTCAATGCCAACATTACGAAATACACATCAGACTATCTCAAATATTCAAAGTCTGCCTACACTACAAGATGGTTCGGACGTGCCTAAATACTACGCCACCCGACCGAAAACTCCTGTTGACCGGATAGGAAGTGATACGAAGACTTTCGCTCGTAAACCTCAGGCACCATTTCTTCCTGCCGGTGCCTCGGATAAGCAGTCGCATCATGCCAGTGTCAAAAGTTCTCGATACAATCGTCGGTCCAGTTCAGATAGTCCCAATGATGCATCAAATCCCCAAGGACATGGAACCCGACTGCCGCGATCTACTCGCCATGATACTATGGGTAAGACTCTCAATGAGTCTAGTCCGGAGGCATTGGTTGCTGCAAGCAAAAGAACACTTACGCGACCTACTCGACGGCGTAATTTTGGTGATGGTTCTGAATTGGCACTATTTGACGACCTGCCCACATCTTCTTCAGCAGAGAGAAAATTCGTGAAGCATCCTTCGGGGCGAGGTGTTCCGAGGACACTTAGAAGTAAATTAAACCACGGCCAGTCTAATACAGCAAAGGCAGATGCCACAATCGAACAAGCCACCCCAAGCGCTACAATCAGGCTAAACAGTGTCACGCCAAGATTCGCACGGGACACGAACGCTTCGAGGAACGCAAGAGAACAGCGCATTGCATCGTTAACGAATACGCCAAAGAACCGCGACAATCACCCGCTTGCTCCTCTTGGAATGAATTGGAAGCCCGCGAATGTGTCGCGGGTGCCTTCGAACTCGGCAACTATCCGGAGCAGGAAAAGCAAAGCTGCGCCAGTGCCTGTCTCCAAACCACAACTGATCAAACCCATGGGTACGGGTGTGCAAGAGCCCAAATGTAAGTTCAGCTTCGGTAAATGATGGGGAATGTGCTGACACCCTTAGCTCTTAATGGCATGCGTTATAACCCTAGTTCCTTTTGCTGGGAAGGCAATGAAAATATAGTCCAAGACTTTGACACTATGTCCCCCAAGTCACCAAAGCCGACCCCTGCTCTAATCACGAATATAGGCGCGATGAAGAATGTGCAGGTCGTCGGTGGAATGGTGTTTGATCCACAACGTATGTGCTGGCTCAAGTTGGCGCCATTACAGCCGGGGAAGGATGGGCTGGTTGCTATTCAAGACGAAGACGATGTCTTTGCAGGTCTAGACGACCTAAAAGAGCCGTCCAATACCGCGGGGGGACGAATTTCGGGCGCCTATGATGAGTTCGGTCTCGCGGCCAGCATTGATGACCGCAGCTACGAAGATTCATCGGACGAATGGCCCATAACGGAAGAGTTTGACGTGGGCCCGGAGTTCATCAGGCGCCAGCGTGCGGAAGAAGAGAAGTGGAGGCGCAAGGTCGATAAATGGACCACTCATGATCGTGGGAGGTTCGGGGACGGTTGGAGATGGGCTATTCGGGATCTGGTGAGATTCAATAATAGCACGCTCAGCACACAGCACCTTGACCGCACATGACTCGGTCGCGAGTGGCGCTTCCAAGAACAGGGGGGCTAAGGCACTATGAAGTGGTAAAAGGCCACTGCTGTTGCATTGAAGCAGCTCCTATTGGCCTATGCAATCCAACCCTGCTGCCAGCTTTCGATGGCAAGTGGTGATGAAATGGGAAGACTCATGATTATTCTACGAGACTATGACTTAAAGAGGTGCGATTTGCTTTGCTTTTTACGAACCGATTGTTTTATGTAACTTATTACCACGCCATTGATGGACAGATGACTTTTTCAGGGATGTATAATAACTGATCATTTTTATGTGAACCCAACTGTAAATGATAGGAGGAATCCAGGAATGAATCCTTAATTCGAAAGCAGTCAGCTACTGCCCGGGGTGCTTGGTCCTAGGATCTTGTAGAACAAACACATAAAGTCTAGACTCCATGATCATGGTAACGCCTCGCTTTTCTGTAAGATTTGAATTGTCGAGGTCAGTAGTATCATATGCTTGCCACATCCACCGAGAGATATATTTGCGGTTCCGTAATTGTGGTTGTGGTCAGCATGGCTGTTAATAAATACTTTACAATACCTACTAGGTACGTGGGCTGGGCTTTCTGCTTGGCGTGTTAGGGCTGGGCAAAGTGAGGCAGACAGAGAGACTCTCTTTCTTGGAGCAATTCATTCCGCATGTTCACGAAATCCAACTCTTCTGCACTACACCATTTTCCATGTTGTGAATTGAGCAAAGATCATTATCCCAAACCCTCAGGGCTGCATACTTGTCCGGAGCTCCTAACTAGAATTTGTAGCACAGCCCTAGAATCCAGCCTCGACCAAGACGTACCAGTTGCGATCACAGCTACTACCTGGTAAGATTTCCCCCTCGCGTCGGGAACTAATCTACATTTCTTACTAGATCATAAGCTTCCCTTTCCGATGGGCCTGACATCTCAATCATGATACAAAGGCTCTTCGGCCCCAGGGCCCCCCGCATCCCCGGGAGTTCCGGATTGTTCGTATGTAGTAAGTAGCGCTTGCCCTAAGCCAGCAATAACACAACCTGCAAGATCATGAGATTCGAGTTGTCAGATTTTGTCCGAAAACAGCTACTGCTTTATTGGTGGGGTCGGTTACTGCTTCCCAGCGTTACTGACCCTTTGCAGGCAGTGAGCAGACATACCGTGCATCTAGCAGCGCACACCCCTGCATAGATGGTAAGAGACCCAGATGATCATCCATCAGCCTAGCCAGCGACGCATAGATCTACGTGGACAAGACCCGGCATAGAAAGACGTCGTATTTAGCAAGAATTCTGCGTCATCAACTTCTGTGACTTGGAGGATATGGTCTTAGTTCCTAGGTCCTGTGTCGTCCACATGAACAGCATTCAGTATCGACTTTTCGCAACCCAGGCAAACAAGGGAACGATCAGGTTTTCAATGTTGCTTTACTTAGTAGATCTATGGGGGCAACTAATAGATAAGGTATCGTAGTCTGAGTTCAATACGCCACCGTCCAGCCTGAGACTGGAGTGCTGTTCCCCAGAAAATTTCTTCCACCGGGGGAGTGAATGTGCCAGAATACCCATCCTAATACTCATAATTAATTGCGTCGTCAATTTTCCCAGTTCGGAATACCAACGGATCATTGGAGATTTTGCATGGGTAAATTTCCAGCCCTCTCTCTTCGACTGTGCAGCTTTTGGTCCTCTCCTGAGACAGTGAGATGACTTGCAGGCTCTGAGCCATGTATACCAACGCACCGTAGAAGCCAAGACGCATATTATTCGTGAAGAGGATGCTCCTTTGCTGACAATTCAGGTACTTTGAGTCAGCATGAGAGACTCCAAACTGCCATCAGGGTACGGAAGGCAGAGGGAAGGGAGCTTGTTCACTTTCATCGATACAAGGCGAAGCAGATAGTAAAAGGCTGTCCACTTGAGTGTAAAGCGGGCTAAAGAAGCGAAACAGGGCTAATGTGGTTTTTCAGCAGGAAATATGATCACTTGAACCACAGTAATAAAGGCCATGGTGATGACTAGTAGCGATATTCTCACTCTCAGTTCAGTAGTTATAGAACGTGGATGGTCTTTAGTCTCTGTGTATGGATCAATAACATCATGTAAATCACAACACACATATAAGAACCAATTCTCTCAAAAGGTATTGCCTATTCAGGAAGTTGCTACACAGCAGATCAGGAAATGAAATTAAGGAAAAATGGTTGGCAGCAGCATCTAAGTACCACTATGTGAATAATACCTCTCCAAGCCAAAGTATTATCTTTTGGCCTGACTTCACATACAGTTCCATGTACTGGGCCCGTGCCTAATACCATATGTAGCCTTCGCATGCCGTTTAATCCCCCAGAAAGCCGGGATTACCCAGTAGTAGTAAGCGTACATATATTCAAATCTGGAAGCAGTCAGCTACTAACTTTCTCGAACTAGCGTATTCTGACCTCTTACTGTATGTACATGGGGCTAAGGCAGTTATAAGTTCAGTGGCGGCGTCTACAGGCTGTATGTAAGCTTCATGGGTACAGGCTTCAGGGTATATCCCTGCTTGTTTGCGCCATCGTAAGACAACGAGTAACCCCGGTTCAAGTAGGCATTTGATTAAAGACTGGGTAAGGACAAGGAGCAATGACTGAAGCGGGTCTGCTCCCTGCACAATGGCCATTGGTGCTAGGCATGGTTAGCAGACGGATGGAACGCTCGCAAAGGCTAAGCATCCATTTCTTGAGGAGAAGGGGGAAGGAAATGCAACCCTCACTAGTCTAGAATTCTCAACCAAAAGAACAGAATATCATATACAATGTCGACACCCGAAAGGGTCACACAAATTATCGAATTTCAAACTGAGTGAAGACAGAATTTCATGCTGTCAAGTCTGGATACTTGCATTGGGGGTAGATAGAGGAGACGCGTACATAATACGAGCTACATGGTGTAGTGTAAAGGACAGTTCTCACCTATCTTGCTTACCTTCAGGGGGTATTGACCTTGTGGCGATAACAAACCTACTCCTGGTTCCGTCCTCAGTACTTCCTTTCGCATGGTGATGCCGAGTCAGGCCGGGCTGGTATTGATTAGAGAAAGTATGTATCTGTATCTAGGGAAAAATCGGATCTCTGACTGGTAGTGCTTGCTCTATGCTTCTGATGAATTCAGCATCATGTTTGGTTTGGCTTGCAGCACACCTGAATAGGGTTAATGGATGGAATTAACGATCCTGCTCATGTGACTACTACTAGTAGACATGTTTGATTGACGCCATGCACCGACTTCTTCTGATCGGGCTTCTCTCTTCAACGGCATGGTGATCACAGTACACTCTTCTGTGTGTTAGACAGCGCTGATACCTGCCTATTCACCTGCCTCCAACGGTTTTCTGTTTATCCTCCCTCCTCTTTTTCCTTTTTCATTTATTTTTCTGTACTTTTACCTCCCCGCTAAGATAGTCCCTACTGAGATAGTATTTGCAGGTAGGCGACCTACATCAGTTCATTTTGGTTTGTCCACAAGTTTCCAAAAGTAGTTAGGTATGTGTCCCAGCTTGGACCTAGCCACGGTCACCAGTTATACACCCATTGGCCACCGGTGAACTGAAGTTTGAACGACAATCGTGGTTATTGCAAGCCCCAAACACATTCGCCTCTTCTTTGGAGCTTTGGTGCTAGTTTGTTGTCTCTTCCAGTCCCGCTTTTTTTTTTTCTTTTTTTCTCCTGCCTGCCTTTGCTATTATTCAGCTTCTGGCAATCAGTTTCTTAGAAACAACCTGTGTACGAATAATGTATAGAGGTGCTGTTCTCCAGTTAGTCAGGCTCCTGCATACCTACATTGTTTTACTTATAAGCGCCCGAAATCTGGGCATCGCCCATTCGGCGTATCATGTTTCAAAAGGGGTTTCGGTGTTAAGCAGTTAGTCGCCAGCTCATACATACATTAACACGCCTACAAGGGGGTAGGCACTTACCCAGGTATCTACCTACCCTCGTATCTGGCGGTTACTCAACAAGAAAAAGCAAAGGAGACTTCGCAAGACGAAGAAACAGCAAAATGGTTTCAAGAATTGCCAAGTGTCACCCAATCGAGTGCCGATGATGGCGACGATGCTGGCGGCGCCAGCGGCGACGATGTTAGTGATGACGTTGTCCTCATTATCCGCGACAATTCAGAGAGGTATCTGGAAGGCAGCCAATTAGCCTAGACAAGTGATTTGCGGCCTAACACTGAGAAGGACCAGCACAGCCACTCTGCGATATTCTCTACCTACCTCATGGCCATGTCTACTTTGGACATCGGTGACGTCTTCTATCATGATGGTTCGGCAATGCATCAGTTATATTTGCACATGAAACCAGGTGTCGATCACTGAGATACCATTCAATTCCTTGCCTCCATAAACCAGATGCAGCATCTGTACATCCATTTTCGTCCTACATGTGGTTGCGTACTGCAGGAGTTGTTCCAACTGCTCCATTAGCTGTAATATGGCTGGCAACTGTAAAGCTTCTGTCTCCATCATACGGTAGCTCATCATTTGAGGCCAGGATCGTGTATGGAATGGAAGCAGCACTAACGGGGGGCACATTGTTTTTCACTTAGATTAAGGTCTCCAGCTACGGGCAAGATATCCCTGTTCGAACTCTGGAGCTCTACTTATGCTGATCTTATGCTGACATCAAACCGACGCCTTGTCTGACGCAGATATAAGCCTGTTCAATCTGCCGAACAGTATACTCAAAGAGAGGCAAACGATCTCACGTTTCTGGTATCTGCCGGTTTGTAGCTATCATCATTACTTGAATTATTTTCACTCACTCTTATTCTGTTTCTGTTTCTGTTTCTTTTCATTTCAGTCATCAATTAACTCATATATTTTGCATTCTGCGCAACCTGGCCATGCCTCTCAATTACCTCGGACATCAATAGATATGCATCTTCTCTCTTCTGTTGCCTAGATACAATTCGTGAATAATATTGTCATTTACCCAACTGATATTCCAGCGTTCCTTTTCTTTTTCTTTGATCGCTTTGTGTCTCATATTTTCCGTCTTTTTTTTTTGGCTCGAAAATCTCTTTTTCCAAATTTCTTTTTTCCCTTTCCATACCCCTCACCTTTGCGTTATGATGCCTGATCCCTGTCGGTTCCACAGCTGTTAGCCACTGCTTTCCTTCTCATTCCCTCTTATCGAATCTTCTCCTACCATGATCTTGCAGTGGGGCTGTTCTCGTGGATGAATCCAAAATACCCCATTACCGTTTTCTCCCATGCTCCCTTACATTTATATTTCATTCTGCAGCTCGCTTCCTCTATCCTGGCCGCCCTCTGTGCATATGCAGAGTACACATGCCTGGAGAAAGAAGCAATCTACAAAGTTCAAGGATTATTTGGTCTTTCTTAGTTGCGGCAAGATTGCAGAATGGTTAACCTTGCACCCCTGTCAAATATTTTGCCTTGGTCTTGTACATATCGTACCAGCACATCCTATACGGACCGTACTGAGGCTTCCTGGAGGGTCTGGTCAAAGCTCTGTCTGCTTCACCTTTTAACTGCCACTTTGTACCCACTTTTGCTTGACATATTTGGCCCTACTTTCCTACAATTGTCAGGTCACAGTAGTCTGCCAGGCTATCGAACTTCCCGAGCATCTTCCCTCTCTGTCTTGATTAGTCCTCCCTGTTCCCTTAACCCTAATTCGGAGCAACAAGATTCCTTTATCTGGTCTCTCACGTTGGGCTCCATACGATTGCAAGGGTAGCGAACGCAGAAAGACTGCTTCACTTCCCAAGACGACTCCATTAGGAGCCCAGTCATACGGTCCTTCTCCGAGTGTAACTGCAATCCAAGATTCTTTTCCCATCTAAAGGAATTATAAGTGTCTCTCTGGGCTTTTGGCAGACCTGTTCAGCATGAGTGGTTACCCAAGGCGCAACAATCACGATGGCTCTGATAGCTACATCGTGAACCACCAGCTTGCCTTACCTGTTCCATACAGTCACGGGGACAGTCACGACTTTGGGGTAAATGATACAGGATCGTATCCTTTCCAGCAGCAACCATTCAGTACTTATGCGTCACATTTTGGTTCACCCTATAGTCATTCTGGCATCACATCCAGCACGCACCATCTGTCACCACATCAGTCACCGGGCCATTCGGTCCCGTCAACTCCAGATCATGTACCTCTTCAGCATCATATCCAGTATATGCCACAGTCACGTTACCTCCAGTCACCAGGGTTTCTCCCGCTTCGTGATGCATTCAGCGAAGCAGATATTGAAAGCCAGGATTCGCAGAATGAAAGTTCTATGCTATCAGAGCCAGTCATCCCTCCACTGGACGGCTTTCCTAATGTAAGGGAGTTTGATCAGTTGATGAAAAGGTAGGATGAACCCCGTTTACTTTTGACTCACGTTATATGCATGCTCAAATATTTGACAGCTATGTCGACGACCTTTCCGTCAAAAAGCAGGATAAGGCTTTAATCCACGCCAAAAGAGCACGGAACATCAAGACTGTACTGATGGACCCCAAAGACACGGCTGTGGAATCAGCCCAATTCCGGTAATTCGCCCCATTGCAAGCGATATAGACTCACTTCACTTGAGGCTAAAGTTTATGTTAATCTAGATTCTGGGTAAAGAAAATGTTCAAGCTCCAAACAGTCGGCACCGGCACATCAGATGTTCGTCTACAATCCAAACTATTTAGGACCTTGGGTGCTAACCTTGAGTGTGATTTTCAAGTGCACGAAAATGATTTGCCATGAGGGAAAACCAGTGGCTATTCGAGAGAAACTTTTCAAAATACTCACTAGAGCACATCAACAATGCCAACACGGAGGCAGAGACAAAACATCAGCTCGAGTTAGACAAATCTATTCATGGTAAGCTCGCATCCCCAACTCAATTCTCGATCCTGGTGAGATCAGAGAAACCGCATCTTTTCCTCTTTACTCCTATCACACACACTTTGAGATCTTCTCTTCCCCCTGCATTCTCTCTTCTTGCTCATTCTCTCTACTCAGCCTCAGCAAGTCCCAAGTTAATCATTAGTCCAGGGTTCCAAAGGAGCTTATCTCACGCTTTGTCAAGATATGTCCGACCTGCCAAGTGCGTCGAGGAGGCCCGCGCTTGACACCTCCTAGTTCAAGGAGAAGCTCACCTCGCCTAGAGGTACTATCCCGTTCACCAAAGCTACCATCACCGCCTATGTCAAGACGTGATTCAACCTTGAATGGACAGCTTGTCCTGGAGAGACCGCAGTCGGACTACTTTACCCAACTTAGCAGCCATGGCACTTGGCTAGACAGCCAACGATCTCTACAGGAGAGGCAGGCCATCAGTGCAGGTCATGTACGATCCTTCAATGGGGGAACGATGGGCCATCTGCCAGGTACACTCCCAGGCACCCTAGATTCGTTTCATGGAGATATGCCAGTATCGTCATCCCAAGTTAGCTACAATGCGGGCTATCCTTCCACGCACGGGCCGTCCGGCCATAGGGACTACTAGAGGGTGGTAAATTACAATAGTATCTGTTGTATGAACAAGTGGGCTAAGCCATGCAACTGGATACTTAATATGGGATGGTGGTATAGCACGTCTCGACTGTCTCCTGATCGCCACCTACACAATCATTAATACGAGCTTCTTTAGTCTTCATAGCACTGTCCATCATTTTCTTACTTCCCAATGAACATTCTTATTGGATCTGAAACGCGCGCCATACGTATCTAATGCTGGGGATTCGCCATCGCTACATTCACTCAACATCAGTGTCACCATGGTTGTCTGTGAGAGTATGGAAAATGCATTATTTTAGGCTAAATCGTCCTCCCGACTATAATAATTAGAATGCTACATGACCTGTCCTCTTCGCATGGGTCGGGTAAGCCTATAGCGCGTACCGACCAAGATTAGTTGCGTGAATATTTGCTACTTCATAAAAGTACCTGTCGCTGGACAACAGTTAACATTCAGTGGTAGCTAGACATATATTTCCCTCCAACTTTCCGCGGAATTGCACGGTTGACCATCCTCCTCGGAACTCGCAATACCGTTTATGACGAAACCAGTCACCATGTACGCCGAACTTAAACAGGCAATGAGAACTTCTTGCCCTTCATAACCCTGTATGACAGTTAGCCTCGCCCCGAGAACTCATAGAGGAAGCCTGTTCGCGCTCACTTGGTGTAGTAGATATAAAAGAAATCCGAATATAATAGTGTCTGGACGATACCAGCTACGACAGGGATGGGTTGAAAGTGACTCTCTGCAAAATAGCGATAGATCCAATTAGGGATGTAAAGGGCGCGATACAATCCCAAAGCGAAAAGGTAATGTGTCGTTATGGTGTCTGCCTCCCCAGTGCGCTGAAGCATAAAAAGTTGGGGCAAGATAGCCACGGACTCGAGCCATATAGAGAACGTCCAGAGAATCTAGTAAGGTCAGATAAAGTGTGACATAAAATCCTTCCAGGGGAAATACCTCTGATACGCTATAATCATGCGGGAAAAGGAGCGCCAATAGAGCACTAAACCCTAGGAGATACTGCACTTTGAAGGTATCAGTATTGGGGTCATGCGTTGGCTTGTAGTCGTTGAGCATGAGGTAAATGATGTAAGCCGACGAGCCGATGAACAAGATTTTGAAAGTCGTGTTGTAAAAGGAGTCCGTGAAAGCCCAGAACAAATCTGTAACAGAAGTCCGTCAGAGAATTATGCCTATATAATCGAGTGCTGAGGCTCCGAAGCTTACCAAGATAACGCGTTACAAAAACCATTAAATATAGCGCCTGGGACTTGAATGAAAGTCCTGAACAACTCTATATCCAGTCAGAAAAGGCTAAGAAACAATTGTGATGACAACATACACTTGAAGACTTCATCTTCTGTAATAGTATGAATATGGACGCGAGGTGAGAAAAGTCGGCTTGATTGCATTGATCAGCAAGGCGCGTCAATTCCACTGAGAGCGAACGGACAAGACTCACCTAATAACCTGAAGATATTCATGATGGCGAATTAAGTCAAATCACCTTAACCTCAGGTACGTATTGCAGATTATCAAATGCTTGTTCAGTCCAATAGAGGGGTATCAATAGAAATCGGCCATGGGAGTGCTTATGACGAAGCTAGACCTCCTATGTTATATGCAATTGTTCTGCTAGCAGTACTGAAATATGCTTAGATGTTGACACGAAGCCTCAAGTGTATGCGCCACAGGGAGCGCCCCACATCATGTGTGATGCCGTAATACAAATATAGCCAGCCACCAACAGGGACAGCGGGCAGGGTCCACGGTACCTGGCTACCTGCAGCAGCAGCTAACTACTTTGATCTTGATCTGTCTTAGCTAACCGAACACCTGCCCCATGTGAATCAATTCTAACTATATCAGGTAAGACAGAGTTCGCACTACCTTTACCTATACTCGGGGAGGGCCGAAAAGGACCAAAAAGGGATAAAAAACCAAAAGGAAAAAAAAGGGAAAAAAAAGGAAAAAAGGGAAAAAGGGGGGAAAAGGGAAAAAGAAGAAAAGAGATAGAAAAACACAGAGAGAGAGAGAGAGAGAGAGAGAGAGAGAGAGAGAAAGAACTGGGAATAAGAAAGAAAAACATTATGCTTTTAGATATATAGTAGAAAGTGCACACATGAAGCAACCATTACTCATTGGTGCATTTCTTGTAAACTATGCTCCACTGTCAGAAAGCTTCAAGTTTATAAATTGTCCTGTGAGATGAGGATCTTTGATAGAATAAGATACTGCGAATCACGAGATGTGCGCGAAAGCGAAAGTTATTATATGTTTTCTACTTGTTCTTCTATTTGAGACTGCAATGGCTGGTATGTCAATAATAATGTGCGACCTAATGTCAGAACATCGCACCAGCATGGACGCCTTCACCATCAGCTATTCGCTGTAAATGTCCTTCTGCCAGTTCACTCTTTAATGCACAAATAGAACTTTCCCTGTCAAGCCTATCCCAATCTCGAATCCCAGCTCGCCTCAGCTTCTGACTGTCCGCAATTTGTTCAAAGAGTCTGTCTTTGTCTGCTTCCAGTTGAGACAGGCGCTTTTCCAGGGCAATATCAAGTGCGGTTGGGATGATTTTGCCTTCGGGTATAATTTGGCGAAGGCCGGCAAGGTGACTAAGATGTCTCGGGAAACGAGGAGGGTAGGAAGGCCCGGTAACGCTACCTTGTCTGCTGGGATGAGAGCGGGGCAGCTCGACGCCGGGACCTGTTGACATAATACTACTGCGCGGACCAGTCGGTGGGGAACCGTGGAGTCCGGTAGACGCAGGCCCACGGCGGACTGGAGAGGCTGCCCAGGACGACTCCTTAAAACTTGGACCGCCGCGTGGCCGAGTTGGAGCTGACAGCAACGAAATATTTGACCCACGATTCTGCAACATTACTTTGGACCCATGCGATGGGCCAGATGGTGGTGTTTGACCTTGTAACATATGGCTGTATGCCTTTGGCTGTACTGGAACGTTGCGGGATTGGTATGTTTCTGGTTGGCCAGACGGTAATCGAGGGGCTTCAGGTACTCGTTGTTGGGACCTGACGCTTCCAAAATCCTGCCCATTGCCCATAGGTCGTTCAGGTGCTGGCGATCTATGCCTCGGTTCCTCGGGTGCAGGCTTGCGACTGACCGAACAGGCTCGCTCTTCTCGAGTGGATGACCGATCTGAAGTCCTTGAAAGACATCTAGGAGGGTTCTGATGAGTTGGCGACCGGCTTGGGGCATTGGATGAATTCATATTGAGTCTTTCGGTAAAAGGAGACGATCGTCTTGAATTCGGAAGTGAGCCAGATGCGGAGGTACGCATAGGTGATGCGCCCTTAGGGGATACTGATCGCCGCTTCTTGTTAAATGGAATGTCCAGGTGGCGTTCCCTGCGTCCTCCATGAAAAGGGCTTCTGGATCTATGGGGAAGTGGTGCACGGTTGCCACTATCACGGAATGGAATGTCAGGCTTTGTATATATGTCGCCAGGAGGTTGATTCCGCTCTCGCCTAGAAAATCTGTAGTCATGACTGCGCGGTGAAATATCCCGGGGGCGTTTGTGGTTACTCCGATTCCATGAGATATCACGCTGGCGGCTCTCGCCATAGGGAGACCTTGAGCGCCACGAGGCCTGGTGAGGCGACCGATTTCGCACCTCACCTCGTCTGGGCGAGAACCGCCTCGGCGATGGACACGGCTTTGAAAAGGTGCCCATTCCAACTTCCCCCCTGTAGAACGATGGACTGCGTGAGAGGCGACGTCTTGGAGCCGGTGGTGAGCGACTACGCACACGGCCATAAGTCCGACCATGTGATGGTACCCATGTATCTGCAACAAGACGAGGAGAGTGAACTCGCGGGGGGGATCTGCTGCGTCGTATATAAGCGCGAGGAGCACCAGGACGGTAACTCTCTCCGCCACGGAGATCATCAAATCTATTCGCGGTCATCTTCTTAGCCACTACCAAGACGAGGGGATGGGGGATTGCTCGAACCAACCTTCTACTGCGATCCCAATCCATCTTTTTCCGTATCGTCAAAAGTATGATCCTGCGCACTCGGTATTTACACTTGATTCAGGCTGTCGGTTCAGTTTATGCTCATTTTGAAATGGAGATTGGTACATGCTGTACGGAACAGTCCGGATTCCATCAATGTACAGCGTTGTAACGGGTATTTAGTATCACGTGCTTTCCAAAGTCTCACCATTGGGCACGGGGACAGGTGCTATGCTTCGTAGCGCATGAGACCTTTAGTCTTCATTGTTTATTGTACGGAGATCACAGACAAAGCCCCGGTGTTTGGTTCTTCACCGGGGATCTTCGATCATTACATATGATGTGATATTGTCTACCAGCTTGGCCTTATGAGCCTATCGCAAATAAATAACTTCTTTGACTATGAAGTCAATGTCCACCAAAATGTCAGTTTTTCGAGGTTTCAATGTTGGTGAACATTGCAGTTTTCGAAACCAAACTGTAACGTTCCGGTGGTCAAGGCAACTCCGGCCACTAGAGCAAATTCATGAATAATATCAGTGCAAGAAAGCTACAAAACCAATACCTAAATCAAGTTGGATAGTCATGCTCGATTTAACAACAAAGGCTGATTGAGATACATTATCTTTGTGCTAGATGTGCTTTCTTAATTTCCATGATCTTTTCGATTAGAGGTTCATTTGACAATGCCTGCTCGGCCGCCTCATTTCCTGCAATTGCTTTATTAGAACCCTGACCAGAGCCAAGGTGCTTATGGTTCCAACCCCAACCAGTGAGATATACTCCGATAAAATACGTCTGCAACCCCCTGCCGCGCTGAGCAGGAGGCCGTTCATCGATGTAATTAAGTTTAATCCCCTTGCCCATGATTTTCTTCGCAAGTGCTTCTTTGGCATGCAAGGAGGACTTCGGCTTTCCAAGCTTTTCAAGCTCCGGAGACCACAACTGTCTTAGCCATTTCTCAGCCACACGATAACCATTGCTTGTATCTGACAGGACAACGGCAGCTACATAAGCCTCAAAGATGTCCGCCTTGGTTTTGAGCCATCTTTTGGGTTGCTTTTGGTAGTCCGGGGGTACGGAAACTCTGCTGTCGAGTCCGTACTTAGACGCATAATCAGACAAGGTCTCATTCTTGACAAGTCTCTCTCGGATCTGTGATATTCGACCGGAAGGAATATCCTGGAATGTGTCCCAGATGAGCTTTGTCGAGATAAGTTCTATATATGCATCTCCGAGAACCTCCAGCCGATCATAAGTAGCTCCGATGTTGCTGCTCACACCTGGGTGAGTGAAGACTGCCCTCTCAAGCACGTCATCCAATATTGGAGGTAACGGGGGCAAGCAAGACTCCATTTTTGCTTCGGATGTCTCTAGCGGCAGTGTCACATCCTGAGAGCATTTTGTAGTAGACGTAATGGCACCTGCTGCGCGCTGTAATGCACCGTCGAGCTCAGTGGCTGCAGTCAAGATATCGGCGTCGGTCTGAAATCCGCGGCTTTGAGAGATGCCTTGGCTCTGTATTATATCCTGAAGCAATGTTCTCAGAAGCACGACATTATTCTCTTTGCTTTGCGGGCTGTGCGCGGAGGGGATTGATTCTTTCGCAAGCTGCAAGTCATCATCGTACTTCGGTAGTGTTAGTGCAAGCCGGGGCACACGAAAGTATATGTTCACCTTTGCTTTCTTTTTTTCGCTATTGGAAGGTAGTGAAAACACTGATTTTCGTTTCGAACACATGATGGTCATGGCGTGAACGATCATAATTCATACATAGAACTAGACTCAGATGCCAAAGTATGGACAATGGGTTATCACGTGATAAGGTTGGTAGTTGTATCTGAACAGAAACTCCGCCATCGCTACCCTAACAGTATCCATCCGAACACGCCGTGTCGACAATGGCAGCGCCGTACAGCAGACTGCTTGATCTGGTCAAGGTATTTAACAGAGCGCAGCTTAGCTGGGATAATCCCTTGTCTGGCTTTTTTTCCCCTTCCAGGCTAATCCGTATCACCCCGGCCAGGTCCAATGTCGGATCTTCTCGCTGAACTTCAACCCCGAAAGAGCGCGATTGGGAAACAAGATTCTACGACAGCGCCTGCGTGGCCCGGCGCTGGCAGCATGGTACCCGAGAAAGACGGTCTCGTTTCGTGATTTGCAAGACACATACAGCCGCTCAGGTCTAACAATGTTCGATGAGGCTGAGGATGATCGTGAGGAAGCAATTCAAATGTATGTTGCTTAGGAGTCTTTCTTCTAGCATATGCTTATTGACCTGTGATAGTGCGAAGTTACGAGGGAAGGGTCGACCCAAAAAGAAAAGAACGGCTGCAGGTAAGGTTCAAAAATCAAGAACAGTTTGCGCGCAATTGTTTAACTTGTGAACATAGAATCGCGATCAGCAAAAAAGAAGAAATAGATTCCTTATGGCAAATGAGGTTGAACTATCAGTTCTATTGCAAGGGATTGTCCACCATGCTGTGCATTATGGCCTAAAACCAAGCTGTTGGTTTATCGCTCCCTTTAAGCTTATCCGGTTTGACGTATTTTTTATCACTGTTTGTTCTCCCTTGTTTATTCATTACCTTCGGGGTCTGTATAGTATAAGATATAGAAAATTCGAACATGACAACAATCTGATGTGTTGTATTTTAGCTAAAAGCAGTTGTTGCCAGACCATCGAGTAGATTATCGAAGAAAGAGCTAGTCATAGGTACATTTCACAATGTCATTTGTAAAGAAATAGGATTTCCATGACGACCTATTAGCACTTGGTCGATCGGACGGGAGTTGAAGGGACCAATCAATGGAGGGAGCCGGTGGTGATGAGATCACATGACTGGACCAGAATGCCGCTAAATGGGACTCTTATCATAGTGGCCTAGATAGTGCAGAGATCCCAGGAGGCTTATAGTAACATCTACAACGGAACCCACGATCTTGCACTACTCCTCGTCGCTCTTTCTCCTAAGAATACAACTCTTGAGCTGGGCCCAATCCATTCCAGGAAATTAGGGTGCATCTAAGCTGAGCACATTGCAAGCACAGGCGTTATATAAGGTGAAGCTTTCGCGAGGAAAATGGGCAAGAACCAGTTGAGGCGGGCTAGGAAAAAGGCTCTTAAATCACAGGTATGATCTGTGCAATGCTTTATTGGAGAATTACTCACTTTTTGCATCAGGCGACTGAGACGTCCTCAAACACACCCCATGCGCAGGCCCAGGTCGATGAAAACATATCGCCAAGTATCTCCAAGGCTGCTAGTACAGAGCTACAAATCACGGTGTTCCCGGATTCTGCCGATCCACTATGGCAGATGTATAAGGATATCGTTGACAAATTTGAAGAACCCGAAGATGAAAAATCGAGTTTGAAGGAGCCTCCAAAACCAGAAATCTACTTTGACGATGATAATGAAATACCGGATGAGGAGGAGAAAGAATCTTCTATATCGAAACGGAAGCGAAAGGAATTAAACAAGCTTTCTGTCGCCGAACTGAAAGCGATGGTCCGAAGGCCTGAAATAGTCGAATGGACGGATACATCAGCCCCTGATCCTCGGTTGCTTGTCCATTTAAAGGCACAACGCAATGTTGTCCCCGTACCCTCGCATTGGAATCTGAAACGGGAATACCTGTCTTCCAAGAGAGGTATAGAGAAGCCACCATTTGCTCTTCCCAAGTTCATCCAGGAAACCGGAATCTCAGAGATGCGCGATGCTGCATTGGAGAAACAGGAGCAGGCAACGTTGAAACAGAAACAGAGGGAGCGAGTTCAGCCGAAAATGGGAAGATTGGACATTGATTATCAAAAACTATACGAGGCATTTTTCCGGTTCCAGACTAAGCCTGAGCTTACGCGGTATGGCGAAGTCTATTACGAGGGCAAAGAATACGAGACCAATCTTAGACACCTCCGGCCGGGTGAGTTGAGTGCTGAGCTGAAAGAGGCGCTTAATATGCCACCTGGCGCCCCTCCTCCTTGGTTAATCAATCAACAACGATACGGCCCGCCCCCTTCTTACCCGGCTCTGAAGATTCCAGGTCTCAATGCCCCTCCGCCCCCTGGCGCTATGTGGGGATATCATCCTGGAGGTTATGGAAAGCCTCCAGTCGATGAGCACAACAGACCTTTGTACGGTGGCGACATATTCGGTGTGCTACAACCTCAGCAATCCGTGCAGCAGGGCGAACCCGTTGAAAAAGACCTTTGGGGAGAACTGCAAGAACCAGATATCTCAGAGGATGAAAGCGAGGAAGAGGAGGAAGCAGACAGTGCAGATGATGATGATGATGATGTCGATGACGTTGAGGCAGGAGTGCAGACCCCAAGTGGATTAGAAACCCCCAGTGGGTTGGCTTCTGCTGTTCCATCTGAGATGACGGGTCCCGAGAATATTGCTGGTGAGTTCGACGTACGAAAGCACTATCGGGGAACTCAGACCGAAGAGTCGGTGGGCCAAAGAAGCGCTTTTCAAGTCATCCCAGAGAGACAGACGCAAGTACAGGGGTTTTTCGGTGCTGATAGGGCATATGACCTTGGTGCATCCTCGAACACTCTGCCTGTGCTCGGCTCTGATGACAGTGGCAAGAAACGTAAAAGGCCTGGAGACGTTGACGTATCTGTTGATCCCGATGCATTGCACGCGAACGATGGCATTGATCGAGAGGATATAAAAAGGTTATACGATTCCCAGAAAAAGCAAAGCAATCCAGGCTGGGATTTTCAGGAGGATCTTAGCGACATGATTGCGCATGAGAGCCGAAAGAGGCTGAAATAGGCAGATGAATAAATAGCCATACTTCTTCCTGCTAATACTACTATTTGGACAGCTACCGGTTCTTTTCCATGGCTACTGCTTCAAATAGGTGTGTCATTCTCATGTGTTGAGGGGCGTTTACCATCATTTTGGTTGATCGGTGGGCTAATTAGTTAATTCATACACACCTATGTTGGCCCCAACGGCAACTTATACAATGACATATGTCTAAAGGATTACCTGATGGCCTCCTCCACTCTTCCGTCACTTCTCTGTGGATGAAACAGCTGTTAGCTAAACTGTTTGTATCAATACTTTCTCCGGGGATTTCTAGCATAAAAGGACAAGAAATATGAGTTTTGTTAAGAAGTAGGGCAACCAGTGCCAACGGGTAGATACGATCTCTACAGGTCAGACATTTGATACAGAACTGCAAGTCATATAATCCAAATAATATTATAACATTATATATATCTATTATATTATATTGACTTTCCGAGCCTATAGAAAAACTAGGAGTGTAATTAGAATAAAATAATAATCATTATATTTATAGAAAGGGTTAGATGTGCCCCAAGCTTATCCTAGCTGACTAGCTCTAATCTCTGTTTGAGGTGTTAGAGTAGAGCGGTCGGCTGGCTGTATATAATCTTGAGGAGTGCTCTACAGCAAGCAATGAAAGCAGTAATGAATGGAACAGACACGAAGCAAAAAAGCAAGTTAAATTAAGCTATCTAAAAGAGTAAAATAAAGTAATATAAAAGATGCTTTATATAGGCGGTCTAATCATAATGTATAATTAACTTACATAAATATTTTAATACAGCCTCCTAGACAAGTATATAGAAAGATATTAAATATTAAGTAAAATCATAAGTATTTTTTAAATAAGTAATTTTTTATATATGTGATAGGATCTACTTGTCAGGGTAGAAAACCTGTTAACTAGGTAAGGAATCAGCTATTAAATATTATATATTTATATAATATTAATAAAGATAGCTTATATCTATAAAATAAATTAATTTTAAGAAATTAGTAATATATTACAGAGGAATCAGTATCTTATATATATTAAAAAATATAAGATTATTATTAATAATCTCATAATTCTTATAACTACTATAATATATTATTATAATAGAATGACCTAGTTATCAGGGCCTTGGGCATCAGAATGATATATTACAGTAATTATAAGAGTTATAAGATTATCAATAGAGATTCTATATCTCTTTAAAATTTATAAAATACTGATTTTTTTATAATAAGCTACTGATTTCTCAAGAATCAGTCTATTTTATAAATATAAATTATCTTTATTTTTATTAGATTAATTTATTATATTTTATAGCTGATTTTTTATCTAGTTAACAGGCTTTTTATCTTAATAAATAAATTCTATTATATTCTGATTCTTTATATTTTAATTATCTAAGAAAGATATTACTTCTTAAAAATAATAAAAAAAGAGAAATATTTAATAATTATATTAATTTAAAATTATTATTAAATACTGTTCCCACTGCTGAGAAAATCTAATAATTAAAAAATTATATTTATTAATTAAAATAAATTATTAATTTATAAAAAAAAATAACTTATTTCTAAAAAAATAATTCTCCAGATAAGATCTTTTTTAAATATTATTAATCTTTTTTTAAATTAAAAAAAAATAAAAAAAAATTAAATTTAAAGATATTTCCTGCTTTATCTTAAACTTTAATTTTTAAAAATATTAAGAATAGATTACTAATCTGGAATATATAATTTAAAAAAAATTTTAAAATTTTTTTAAGAAATATAAGATACTTACTGTTATTAATTATATAAATTTTATATATAAATAAAAATAATATTATTTTATTAATAATAAGAGTCTAGAAGTAAAATAATTCCTTAAAAAATTATAATTTTAATTTAAGAATTAGATTTTTATTCTAATCTAGAATATTATTATTTTTTAATCTGATATTATAACTTAATTTAAACAGACTTATTAATAATATAATTAAAATTTAAAAGAGTTTTATACTTATTTTAATATTTTAAAATAATATTTTTTTATTAAATAAAAAAAGAAAAATTTTTATTATATTTTATTAAATTATTATTTAATTTTAATTATTATATTTATAAACATGTCTCTTATTTACCAGAAAAATAAGATAAAATAATAATTATTATTATTTATTATTATAAATTATAAAATAATAGATGGAAATATAAATAAAATAATAATTAATTTAATAATTATAAATTATATAAATATCTTTAAGATTATTCTAATAAATTAACTAAAAAAGATATATTAAACTGTAAGAAATATGACGGCGAGTGACATCTCAGGGTCATGTGACTTCTGTTTTATTTGCTTTATTTACTGTCTTGCATAGCTTACTTATCTTTATATAATAATATATTCTCCCTGAGCTTCTTCCTTTCTTTTTTTATACTAGAAATTCTTATTAAATAATATTAAATTTAATTATTTAATCAGCTTTTATATAATTTCTAATATTATTTTATCTTCTATTTTTTAAATTAATATTATATATTACTAGCTATCTAGCTTAGTAGTCAGTATTATTTTTTATATATATTTAATAATATTAAATACAGTTAAAACAGAATAATTTAACTAAAATCTAAACTAGAATAATTAGTAAGAATACTTATAATAATTAAAGAAAATTATACTGAATTAATATTAAGTACTGTAAATTCTTAATAATATTTAATAATTTTATTAAAAGAAGAGTCTGATAATAAAAAAAATATTATTTATAATTAATTCTATAAATTATATATAAAGAATTCTAATAAAATCTTTAATATAATTTTTTATATTATAAAAAAAATAAAAATAAAAATATACAAGATTATCCGCCAGTAGAATAAATTTAATAATAATTATAATAAATTAATATATAAATTATATTTATATATTATTTAATTTTTTTAATTTAATAATTAGAGCAGCTGAGTAGCTAAAATCTTTAAATTTAAAAAATTAATAAAAATCTTTAATTTATCTTTATTTAGTAATAATAAAATTATTAATTTTAAAAACTAGTTTTTTATAATACAGCAAAAGCTGAAAGCTAATATAGATTATTTAAATATAATTATTATTTAATAAGTTTATATAATTAACTATTATAAAAATAATATTAAAAAATATCTAGTTTTCTAATTTTATTTTAATATTTTAAATTTTTATATTAATATAACTGACATACTTGAATATCTAAAAATTATTTATATTAATTTAAATAAATTTTATAATATATACTAACAGTATTAAGAACTTAAAATAATAATTAATAATAAATTTTATAGTTTTATATTTATATTTTATTATTTTATTATAGAGGTAGATATTACTAAAATTTATTTAAAAAATATTTTTTATTAATATTTTTTATCTAAATTACAGAAGCTGATAATATTCTATTTTAATAATAATAATATAATATTTAAATAATATAATAAAAAATATATCTGATTATCAGATTTAATTAATAATATAATAAAATATTATAATAAGATAAGTATTCTAAATTACTAATTATTTATATTAATTATTATTATTATTATAATTATAATCTTTTTTATTTTAATTAAGATTTTTTATAATACTAGTTATGCTATTAATATAGAACCAGAAAAATATATTTATATAATAATTAAAAAATATTATTTTATTTATTAAAAATAGAAATATTTAGTCCAGAATTATCTGAAGAAAAAAATAAACTAGATTAAATTATTAAAAATAATAAAAAATAATAATTTAATAAAATATAATATTTAAAAAAAATCTTCTTTTTAAATAAAATAAATATTAATATTAGTTTATTAGATTTATAAGCTCTACTAAACTAAGAGAATAAAAATTTTATTATTAAAATTTTAATATTAAATAATAGATTAATAATATTTATATATACTCTTACTAATACTAAAGTTAATATTTATATTTATATAAATATTATTTTTATTATCCAGATAATCTGTTAATTCTGAATTAATATTATTTTTTTAAAATTAATTATATTATTATAAACTTTAATAATAAGATTATAATATCTTTAACTTATATTATCTGATTTATATTTATAATTAATAGATACTAGTTCTGTAGTATATTATTTCTAATATTTAAATTAAATTATTATAATATTATTTTAGAATAAATATAATTTATAAAATAAAAAATCTTATTAAATTACTAGTAAGACAAGCTAGTATAGTTTAATTATTCTTTTTATAAAATAAAATTAAAATTAAAATATTATAATAAATTTTTTAAAATATTTTATTACAGTACCTGATTAATTAAAATTATTAATAAAATATTATCTGATAAGATTGAAATTTTTAGAGAATAATTAATATTTTATTATAAATATTCTCTTTTAAAATAAAGCCTGAAGTATTCTGAATTTATTAAAATATTTTATAAAGAATTTTAATTAAAATATATTAAAATCTAGTAGACCAGAATTTTTAATATTAAATTTTTAAGACTTTCTAGAGTTCTTAAAAAAGAAATATTTTTTAAAAAATTAAAATAACTTTTATTAGAACTGTTATTATTTATAAATATCTTTAAAATTTTAAATTAAAAATATTTATTATATTTTTAAATATAATTAAAAAAATTATTATAAAGAAGACAGAGCTCTATAATAAAATATTTAAATAAATTTAAAAAAATAAAATAGACTTTTTCTAAATATTATTATAATTTAATAAATATTTTTTTTAAAAAAAAATTAAATATTTTATCTATTTCCTGATCCTATAACTATTATATTTAATTAAAAAAAATAATTTATTAAAGATAGTTTTTCCTTATAAAATAATTCTAGAAGAACTTAAAGCTGCTTATAATTATATTATTAAAAATTTAAAAAAAAATTTATTATATCTAGTATAACTTTATTTATTTTTTTATTTTAATAATAAAAAAGCCTGGAGAAGGACTATACTTATATATTAATTATAAAAAATTTAATATTCTGATTTATAAGAATCTTTATTTTATTTTTTTAATTAATAAGATAATAGACTGTTTCTAGAATATAAAAATATTTATAAAATTTAATATTTATTAAGTTTTTATTATATTTATATAAATCCTGAATCTAAAGACTAAATTATTTTTTAAATTTATTATAAAATTTTTAAATATTAAATATTATTATTTAAACTTATAAATAGACTGACAGCTTTCTAGTATTTTATTAATAAGATTTTTATAGATTTTCTAGATATATTTATTATAATATATATAAATAATATACTGATTTTCAATAAAAATAAAATAAAATATAAATTTTATATTTATTAAATTTTTAAATATTTTTAGGCGGCTGGACTTCAAGTAATAATTTATAAATATAAATTTTATATAATAAAAACTAGATTTTTAAAATTTATTATTATTATTATAGATATTCAGGCAGATCCTGTAAAAACTATTATAATTATAAAATAATAATATCTGATTATTATTAAAAAAATCTAATTATTTTTTAGATTTTATAATTTTTATTAATATTTTATAAGAAATTACAGCTAGATTATAAGATTTATAAATTAATTTATCTAGAAAAATATCTTATTTTTTTAAAATTAATTTTATAAGAAAATCTTCCAGGTCTTAAAACAGATTTTAATATTAATTTTTATATTAATTTATTATAATTTATCTAGATTTATATATATTAAGATTAATATAATTAATAAAATAATTATAAAAATTCTTTACTAGCAGATTAAGAATATATAATATTTTATAATTTATTATTTAAAAATTATATTTTTATCTAAGTATAATTATAATATTTATAATAAGAAAATATTAATTATTATATATATTCTTATAAAATAAAGAGCAGAACTAGAGGGCTTATAATAATTAAAAAAATTTATAATTTTTATAAATTATTAAATTCTAAAATATTTTATAATTATTAAAAAATTTAATATCTGGCAGGCCTGCTGAGCAGAAATATTATTTTAATATTATTTTATTATTAAATATTAATTAGAAAAAAATAATATACTAACTGATTATCTTATATAAAAAAAATTAATTTAAAAATAATTAATAATTATTATTATTAAGTACTGTTAAAATCTGAATTTCTAAAATCTAATATAATTTTTAATCTAGTACTAATAGTTTCTGTAAATAAAATCTTTATATTATAAATTATATTTTAAAAATAAATTATATTTATTTTTTTTAAAAGATCTTTAGAAATAAGCCTGCTAGTAAAAAATTAATTATTTTTTATAAAATAAATTATTTTTATATTAAAATAAATTATTAATTTTTAATAAAAATAATTTATAAATTTAATTATTAAATAAAATTTATTAATAATTATTATTAACTCACCCTGGGCAAACAAAAATAATAATATTAATTAAATATTAATATTTTTAAAATACTTAAAATAGAGATATTTAATATTATATAAATAATTATTTAATTTATAAAAAAAATATATATATATTAAAATTTATTATCTAGATTATTTTAATTTTTTTTAATTTTTAATTAACTATAACAGTATATATTTATAAATTTCTATTTTTTTTTAAAAAAATTATCACGGGTTTAATACTATTTTTATAATAATAAATTATTTTAATAAATATATAATATCTATTTTCTATATAAAGTAGATCTTTATATAAGATATAACTTATTTATTTATTAATTAAGTTTATATCTGGATAAAGCTCTCTGATATTATTATTTTTAATTAAAAAAATTAATTTATAATTAATTTTTAGAATAAATTATATTAAATTCTGCAGATTAAATTAAAGTTTTTAATAATATATTATTTATAAATTAATAAATAAATAAAAATTATTAACTAATATACAGTCTAATAATTTATTTTATTTATTAATTATTTCTAGAATAATTAATTAGAATTATTATTATTTATTAATTTTATTATTATGGCTTTATCTTATAAATTTACTAGATTATTTTTATTTATAATTAAAAAAAAATATAAATTTTAAATATTATTTAATTAAATTTCTCTGGCAGATCTATTATTATATATTATTATTTAAAATTAAGTCTGTGAATTTACTTGTTATATAAAATAAATCTAGACTTTTATATAAAATAAAATTTAAAAGATAGAAAGTTAATAAATATAATAAATTAATTAATTTTACTATTTTATTAATTTTAATATTAATAATAAAGTTTTTATTAATATCTATAACTGGAGATGGGGCTAGTCTTTATAAAAAATATTAAAAAATTAATATAATTCTATATTTATTATTAATAAAATTAATAATATATATAAAATTTATTTTTTAAAATATATATATATATACTCTGTTTTTTATTTTAAGAAGTTTTATTTATATAATATATTTAATCTGCTACCAGGACAGATCTAAAATATTATTATATTTATTAAAATTAATAATTAAATAAAATAAAAGATTAAAAATATTTTAGCTAGCTGTCTGCAGTATAATTATTTTTAATATAAAATTAAATAATTAATATCTAATATAGTAAATTATATCTGATATTCTATAAAAAATTTTAAGAATATTCTTTTCTATTTTCAAGATTATTATATAAAATATTTTATTTATTTTAGATCTTCCAAGTATCTTTTATAATAATTAGCAGTTATAAAAGCTAATGAGATTATACTAGAATATAAGAAAAATAATTTATTTTTAATTAAGAACAGCTAGACTTAAATAAGAGAGTAATATAATAATAAATAATATTTAAAAATTATATAATTTTTATTTTATTTATTTTATTTACCTGCCTTGCATGGCTTGCTTATTTTTATATAATTATATATTCCTCCTGAGCTTCTTTCTTTCTTTTCTTATACTAGAAATTCTTGTTAGATAGCACCAAATTTGACCATTTGAACAGCTTCCACACACGCAACAATCACTAAACTAGATAAAATAATTAATATTATATAAATTAGCTAACTTATATTTTTATATTATTTTTATATTATTATATATACCTGAACAAAATACTCTAAATACAAATAAAAAAAAGAAAAATAATAATATTAAATTATATATTTTTATTACTTTTACAGCTAGATTCCCGGGACTGGTAGACTATATACTAGAAGACTAATATTATTATCTTGAATATAACCTAGTATAAGATATTATTAAATTATATTTAATAATAATAATAAACTTCTATAATAACAGCTGCTAAGTAGTGATACTAAAGATTTATTATATAAATTAATTAAAATTTATATTTAATATAAAGAAATTACTTAATGACATGCAGGGGTGGTGGCTGGTTAAATATTTTTTATATCTAATATAACTAGCAGGAATTATATAGTAAAGATTATTATTAAAATAAGATTTTATAAAAATAAAATACTAGTAATATTAAAGATACAGGACACGGGCATAGTATGTAAAAAAAGAAAAATCATAATAATTATAATAATAATAACAACAAATAAGACAGGCATAGTAGGATTAGTAATAATAAAGAAATTAACTATAGTAACAGTAGTACAGGTAATAATACAGATACAAATAATATATGAAATATAAAAAGAATAAATTATTTCTATTAAGTTTTTAATAAATAGTTATATCCATGGCCACGCATTTCTAAAAGAAAAGAAGGAAATTAGTAGTTGATATAAAAATATATATAATATATAAATAAGCTATATATAAACTCGCAATCTGTATAATACAGCTATTTTTCTATATAAAATATAGAATATATATATTTATTATATAAATTATTATACAAACCACCATTTATACAGAATAGTAAGAAAAACGTGTTAGATGACTACTTTTATAAAATAATAAAAAAATATAGAAATAAGTTATTTTATATAAAAGAATATAAGTAATATAAAAAAATATAAGTAATATAAAAAATATTAGAAATTATTATTACTAAATAAATAAGCCAGTATAATAATATACTACAGAGAAAGAAGAGAAAAGATTTGTAAAAAAAAATAAAAAAGAATTCTTGATCTTATATAATTTATTATTATAAATTAAATATACTAAATAATAAAATTATTTATAAGTAAGTTCTTACTTACTAGAGTATAGAATTATAAGACTATATTTACTACTGTATATTAATTATTTTAAATATATATACAGTATTACTTCCACATGTAAAACTTTAGAATAAGAAAAGTATATTATATATTAATAGTAGAAAAGATTATAATTAGAATATTTTAATTAATCAGATTCTTACAACTTTCTAATTTTCTAATTAGAAAATATATTAAATTATATAGGCTTTTTTACAGCTGCGGGGGTATAGTCTTAAAAAAATAATATTAAAACAGGTCTACTAATTTACTATAATCTAACAGATTCTATATTTTATTTTTATATTATATCTTACTGGCTTCTCTAATACTGCAGAAGACTAGTAATTAATTCTAAGTAGAACAGTAGCTCACGTTCACACATACAATCGAACTTATCACGTCTCCTACATCGCCCCTAACAGATAATTTATAAATAATTTTGTAAAAAGATATTTATTTCTATTATTAAAATTAATAATAATATAATAATAAATATAAATAACAATAACTTTTTTCCTATACAAGACTCCTGCTTATTTAAATTAATAAAATTAATTAATAAAATATTACTGACATAATAAGTATACAGTTCCTGATAGCAATAAAAATAAAAAATTTCGAAATCTTAATTTTAATAATAATAATACTAAGAATAATAATAATTATAAATATTTATATATTAATTTAATATATTACAAGCTAATTACTAGAAGAGTTTTCTAGTTATAATATATTTTTTAATAAGAAAAGATTATAAGATTTTAATAATTATTTAAAAATTATATTTCAATTTTTGAATATTATTAATAATTATATATATAACTTTTACAGGGCTCCTTTTACATAATTATATAATTTATTGAATATTATTTTTAATATTTTAATATCTCAACCCTTCGGGATCTTGCTGAAAATAAAACTATTTATATATATAATATTTATAATTTTAAATTAAAAAAAATATTTTGATAAAAAAATCATTTACAAGGCCATGAGTATCCGCGGTAAATATCTAATTATTAATAATTTTAATTTATATTATTTAATTTAGACTGTATTAGAATATACTTATTATAATTCTAAAATAAAGACTCTAATTAATTTGGTTATTAATTAAAATATTAATCTAAAATTATTATTTTCTGAGGGAGTAACTATATATTAAAAAATAATCATAAAATTATTTTATTTATGAATTTAATTAGCTTAACCTAGTGAGCTTACTATAAATATACAATGTTTTTAAAAAATTTTATACAATCTTTTATAATTATATTTAGGAAAGGAGCTCCTGGTACTCTCTTTATAATTTTATAATAATATCTTAAAACTTAGAAAAATATTTCTTAAGAATTTATATCTGCTATTACTCCCCTGATAATATCCAAAATTATCAATATTCTTTAATAAGACTTTTATTTATATATATAAATTCTTATATACAGTCAGTTTAATTTTTAAAATTATATAATCTTTCCAGCAGGTCTTTATAATATCATGATTATATAACATTAGAAATACAGAAAAAATATTATAAATTATATTAGAAAACAGTTAAATATAATTTTTAAGAGTTTTAACCTCCAAAAAGTCTTAATAAATATAATAACCAGTTATATACCTGACTTTTAGTAAATTAAGGCTTATAAAAATATATATTCTGTATGATAGCAGGTGATGTAACTGAGATATATAATATAATATATAATATGATTTTTATTTATTTTATTAATTATATATATTCTCTCATACTTCTTTTCTTTTTTTCTTATATTTGATATTCCAGTTTAGACATACTAAATATAATTATTTAGTTCATTTTTATATGAAATTAAATATTACAGTTAATTATTTTTTTAATTATTATTATAAACAGCCAGCTATCTGTTAAGGCTACCAGTATCTATCTAATATATATTTAATAATATTAAAATAATTAAAATAAAACAGCCTAAAATAAATTTATAAAAATTAATTAATTATTTTAAGTTATAATAATCAGAGAAAGCCAGGCTGGTTTTACTTTATAAAAAAATTTAAAATAAAATTTAACTATCTTGCTGAAAGGAGAGAATAATAATTTTAAAAAAATCATTCAAAGAGAATTAATAAAATATATAAAAAGAATTTTAAGAAGATTTTTAATTTAATTTTTAATTTTATAAATAAGATAGAAGTAGAATTAAATATTATAACTAATAAGTATAATATACTTGATATCAAATAAAATAAATTTATTAAAAAATATAATAATACCCTTCAGAAATATAATATATAAATAATACTGATAATATATTATATAATTTATAATAAATAGAGAACTGAGATTCCTAAATCTAAAAAATCTTTAGAAATTCTTAGTTTTCTAGTATTTAGTAATAGAAAAACCCTGATTTTTAAAAATTAATTAATTATAATATAACAGAAATTAATAATTAATATAAATTAATTAATTATTTCAATATTAGGGGTGATGTAGAAGACATGATAAGTTTAATTTTATATATAAACATTAGCTATTATTCTACTTGGAACTGATTACTGTTTTTTTATAATATTAAAGAAATTAGTAAGATATAATCTAAAAATAAATTATATATTATTTGTACAACCTGCTAAATTATAATAAATCAGTAAATTTATTTTAATATTATTCTTTTGGAGACTGTGTCCCTGCAGCTAGAAAGAAATTTATATAATTTTATATATTTATTAATTGATAAATCAAAAATTATACGAATTTAATTAATTAAAATATTTTAATTACAATCTTTTCTACTATTAATATATAATATATTTTTATATTTTAAAATTTTATATATAGAAGTAATAACGCGCGCATGTCTACAGTAACTAGTATAAAATAATAAATATTCTTACAGTCTTATATTTTAGTAAATAAGAATTTACTTATAAATAACTTTATTATTTATTATATTTAATTTATAATAATAAACTATATAAGATTAAGAATCTTTTTTTATTTTCTTTTCTTTATAGATTTCTTCTTTTTTTTGTGGTATATTACCATACTAGCTTACTTGATAATAATGATTTCTGATATTTTTTTATTCTTTAATAAAATTAGTTATCTAATATTTTTTTCTTACTATTCTGCGTGGGTGATGATTTATATAATAATTTATATAGTATAAAATATATTTTTTATTTTATATAAAAAAATAGCTGTATTATATAAATTATAAGTTTATATATAACTTAATTATATATTACATGTGTCTTTGTATTAGGCTGCTAATTCTTTTCTTTTTTCTTTAAAAATATAAATATATAGCTATAAATATAATTATTTATTAAGAAATTATTAGAAAAAATTAATAAAAAAATTTATTTTTTTTATATTTTATATATTACCCGCACCTGTGCTGCTATGTATATAATTATTATCATAATTAATTTCTTTATTATTATTAATTTTATTATATCTATTTTATCTACCATGCCTGTCTCTGCTATTAATATTATCATAATTATTGTTATCCTTTATTATATATTATGCCTGTTCTCTATATTTTTAATATTATTAGTATCTTTATTTTATAAGATCCTGCTTTAATAATAATAATATTAGTTTTTTAGTACATGGTCCACCAGCCCCAGGAATCTAATTATAAAAATAAAAAAAATATATAATTTATTATTATTATTTTTTTATATATATTCAGAGTGCTTTGTTCAGGTATATGTAATAATATAAAAATAATATAAAAATATAAATTAATTAATTTATATAATATTAATTATTTTATTTAATTTAGTGTTCATGCATGATTAGATAAATAATTAAATATATTTTAATACTTTTTTTATTTTTTATAATTAATTAATTATTAAATAATAATTTAATTATATACACATATAATATATTCTCTGTAATATATGATAACTAGTAAAAATATATAATAAAAAATTATTTAAAATATAAATAACAGTAGAAGATACACAGTAAAAACTATCTATATTATTTTATTAGAAATTAAATACTGCTTTCTATATTAATTAAAATAATTAACTCTAGTAAGCTTATATATCTTTAATATTTATAAAAGATTTCCAGGTATTTTTCTTAAAACTATGATGTTATTATTATATTAGAAACTCTTTCTAATCTTTTTTAATTCTGTATATAAAAATCTTTTCTACCAGCTATTTTTAATAATTATTAATTAATATTAATAATAATTAATAGAACTTGCCTGTTCAGGGGTAATAAAATTTTAAAAATAGAATATAAAGAATTAAATATTAATTTTATATTTTAATAATAATTATAATTTATATAATCATAATCTCCAGGTGTCAATTATTAGGAAAAAATTAATTTATTAATAATTAAGTTTTATATTCAAATAAATAATTATAATATTCTTAGTTTATACTACAAATTTTTAGTTTATTTAGAAAAATCTTTTTTTATATTTATAATTATATTATATTATTATTATTTCTTTTATCTTATTTAGCAAGGCTTTAAGTATTTTTATGATTTTAATAAAAATATTTATTTATTTTTTCTATTATAGATATTTTACTAGAAGAAGATTCTTAGTTTCTATTAATTTATAATTAAGATATAAAGTTTATTAGTATTTTATAAAATATAGTTTTTATAATACTATACATTATATTATTATAAATTATTTAAATTATTAAAAGTAATTCAAGCTCAGTTATTCTGTAAGAAATCTAAATAAATTTATTAATAATATTTAAAAGTTTGATTTTAGTGCTCTGTTCATCTATCTGTTTATAAATAATATATAATTAATAATCTTCTAAAAATATTTATATAATAATATAAAATTATCTAATATTTATTTATAAAGATAGTTCTCTTGTCAATTATTAGTTTTTTTATATTTCTAAGAATAAGTATAATATGCTTATATATTAATTTTATAAATTCTAAAATTATAATATTATTTTATTATAATAAATAGAATATAAATTTAATATATATATTTATTATTATTAAAATTATATTATAAATCTTCTTCTGTTATTTACTTGGAGATAAGTCTATAATAAAATTTATAATTATTATTTTTTAAATTTATTAGATTATGGTAGCAGCTCCAGTTTTATTATATAATATATAATCATAAACTTAGTTTCTTTAATAAAAAATTATATATTTTTATATATCTCTTTATTTCAGTATATATATTATATTATTTATATTTATATCAGATATTCTTTAAAATACACTGTCCTTGGTAATAATTATTTTTTAATATATTATAATTTATAGTATTTTTTACTTTAATATTAAACTAACCGGGATTGTTATATATTTATTTTTTTAAGTAGATTTATTCTATTTATTTTCCAGATTAAATTATTTAGTTTTTTATTGTTATATTTCCAGAATTTTTCTCTGTACTTTATAAGTCTACTACAAAATTCTTTAAATCTAAATATATTATCTTAGACTTATTTTTCATATATATATAGATCTATAATATCAGAAGATCTAGAATTTTTATATTTTTATTAGTACTTTTTTATTTATAAATATATTTTAGTATTTATAAGTATTTTTTTCTATAAATACATACTCTAGTTTTTATTTAATTTCTTATATAATTATTTAAGCCATTTTTATCAGTATCCTTTTAAAAAATCTATTTATTTGTCTACATTTATTGAGCTCTTTAGTAATTTCATCTATAAAATAAATAATAATAAATTTTATTTTATCTTTTTTTATAAAAGAGTAAGATCTGGATACTAATTTAATATATTTATATAAAAAATTCTTTCTATAGTGCTTGATTATAAAGTTAATTATAAATAATTTTATTTATTTAATTTATTAATGACTTAGCTTTTTAAATATTAGATTTAAAAAGATTTTAAGATTAATATAATTAAATTTTACTGTAATCAGGAACTTACTCTTTTTTAAATAATAATATTATTATTTAAATATTTTTATAATAGTAAGTAACTTTATACCTATAATATAATGACGCTGATTATAAAATTTAATAAATCTGTTCGAAACTTAATTCATAATTCTAAATTAAAATACTGTAGAAATAGTGTACTTTAAAAGATTTTTTTAATTTTTTAAATATTCTTTTATATTAGTTAATAAGCTTAAGGATTAGTCTAGAAAGATATATTATTTATAGTTTTATTTTATTATTATTAAAAAAGGGGGATACTACTGCTATACCAGCCAGGCTTTCTTTATACTGGCCTTTACTCATGCCACACCCTCTACCTGCCTTAATAAGAAAGATCAGTTTTATTTATTATATAGTTTTTTTTATATTTTTTACTGCCTTTCTAATCAAGTTATTTATTTACCTAAGGTACTGAAATTATATCTCAGAAATAAAATTATTAAAGTAACAGGCAGTATATTTCTATCTGTAATAAAAATCAAGCTTTATCTTTAATAAATAAAATCTTATCTTAAATAAAATAGATCTTTTCTATTAAGGCAGATAGAGGGTGTGGCATGAGTAAAAGCCAGTATAGAGAAAGCCTGGCTGGTGTGGCAGTAGCGCCTCCTTAGAAAAGCCTAATTTTTCTTTCTTTTTTCTTTGGTGTATAAGTTCAGTAAAAAAAATAATATAAAATACTTTTCAATAAATTCTTTATAAAAATTTAAAAATCTAGTGAATACCAGGATTTTATATATAATTTTAGATTTTAATTATAATTAAATTATATTAACTTACTCTTTCTCTAAAAAAGCTTTTTTAGACTAATTTCAAATCCCAGGTAATATACTTTTTATATATATAATTTATATTTAAAAATCTTTGCTACTAATTAATTATTTTTTAAATAATCTGATACTGCTTATACATGCTTGATATATTTCTTATAATATTATAAATATATAAAAATACTATTAAAGTATATAATGCAGTAGATATTAAATAAATTATAATATATAGTTTATATAGCTCTAGAATATAATAAATATATTAGCTAAATTAAATAATATAATAATATATTTATAATAGTTATAGTAAATATACAAAGTAGTTTTCTATTTATTATTCTTTTTTTTTAAATATAATAATAAATATTATATCAATTAAGTTTTAATAAAAATCTTTGTTCTATTAAAAGAGTCTACTATCTTGCTGACTAGTAATAAAAAATAATAATTTTTAATAATAATTATATATAATCTTTAGTAGTCTATATAAAAATATAATATATTATCTTTTTTAAAAATAAATAAAATAAATATATTTATTAAATTTTAAAAAGAATAAATCCACCCTCATTATAATATAGTTATAATATATTTATATAAAATTAAAGCTTGGTCTTTAATAGATTATAAATTAATTAATATAAAAATTACTTTCTTATTTCTAATTTAATTGTATAGTTATGGCTAAAGTATAATACTAAAATATTTATTTATTTTTTCAAAAAATTATTTATAAAATTATTATATTCATCTAAAAGTTCTGGTATGACATCTTTTATAAAATCTATTCTATTATTATATTTTATTATTTATATATGTAGTACTAGAATTTATATAAATCTATATAATATAGATATAAGCTCCTTCTCTAATAATAATACTAATATTCTTTTTATTAATATTTTAAAATACATATTCTTTATATAGTAATACTAGTTTTTTTTAATTAATATTAGAATTTTAGCTTTGCAGCCAGGATATATTTAATATTATATTAAAATCTTATATATTTATAGTATCAAATTATTATTAGCTAGTTTTCTTTTTTATTTTATAGTCTGTAGTATTAACTGTAAGATTATATTATATATATAAAAATATATAATATTTATCTAGGGTTTCTATATAACAGGAAACTTAATTTAATAAATTTAGTTATTATTTTATTTATAATTAATTAATAAAATTTATTTATATATTATAGTTTATTAAAATACACGCGAGTACTGGTTCTTTAAGTATATTAATTATTATTTATATATTAATAAAATTAAAGTTTCTGTAATTAAAATTCTAGTACTGCTACCATATATAAAATTAAAATATTTAATTTTTTATTTATATTATATTCTTCAGGCAGTAAGCTACTATATATTCTAATTTCTAATATTAATAATATTTAGTATTAAATATAAAATAATTTATTCAAGGCCTATTTTCTACTATATTTAAATTTATCTTAAATCTTATTTATATTTTCAGGATTCTGTATTATCTGGATTACTATAATTTTCTTAAAATAATATCTTGATATTCTTCTATTTTACTACAAGTATTTTATACTGTTTTAATATTTAATTTTTTAAAATATTTTAAGATTTTTTCATAAATCTTTCAAACCCGGGCGCGCAGATAATTCTTTATTAATTTTTTATATATAGTTTTGGAAGCTGGGTATATTATTAATAAATATATTATATAAATTTATATTTTAATAATATTAGTTTGTGTTCCCTTACAGATTTATAAAATTATTAAATTATTAAATTATTAAAAAACATTTATAATATTCCGGCTAGATTAAAATAGATTATTTATTAATAAATATCTATTACTGTATTACTTCTATTAAAAAAAATAAAAATAAAGATAAAAGACAGTATCTATTATTTTTAAATAATTATATAAATATAATATTTAATTATTTTTTATAGTACTTTTTGTCCATTACAGGCTTGGCTGGTAGTTTTATTATATATATAAGATTTCCTATATATCTTTTCCAAGATTTTCTCTGCTGTAAGAGGCTGGTAGAAAAGTCTTAAAAATTAAAATAAAAATATTTTATATTTTTTATTATTTTATTTAAATCTGCAAGTTACTTTTATGAATATAATTCTCTGATTAGATTTTTTTTTATATAATTATTATTTTACTATAGCAATATCCTCGTTCCTGGAGAATCTATATAATTTAAAAATCTTATTAGTTTTAATATAATTTAAATATTTATTACTCATAGTTTTAGTTATTAAAAGAGATCTTGTAATAAACTTACTAAAAGATTTTTATAAATTTTTTCTGGTACAGTACTTTAAATTAAAATATTATTCTTCTTATTAAATTTATTTCTGTAAAAAGAGTGATTAGAACTGTTAGGAATAATATAAAAGATATGATAAATTTAATTATATAAATTAATACTAGCTATTATTTTATTTAAAACTGATCGCTGGACTCCCGCAATATTAGAAAGACTAGTAAGATACAATATAAAAATAAATGATGTAATATTACCTAATCCACGTGATTTATGACTATATATTACTCATGTGACCTGGCAGGTCACAGCAAACTAGCAGACCCGCTCTAACATTATCTTAATATTTTGAGACTAACTTTATTTAGTATTCCAGGATTCAGCTTATAGTTACTTAATACTAGATTATGTAATTTAGTTATTAATCTTAAAAGATTTTATAACATATTCAACGGTTGGACAGCCCACACGGTTGGACGGCCCATCTGGTTATCCCATATAAAAGAAGTCTTTTTAAATCTTTTATATCTCAACCACTACAAAGATTGATTAGTTATAACTTCACATATAGATAATATATAATAGAAAAATTGATATATATTTTTTCCAGACTTTTTAAAATTTTTCTTATAAAAGATATATTGATATATCTAGAATTACAGATAAATTATATATATTATATTATGAAAAGATACTATTTATACTTATATAGATCTCTGAGGAGTACTAGATAGTTATTTATATTATTTATAATCTATTTATGCTTTATTGAGTCTTCCAAACTTATAATGGTTGAGTTATCTTGTGTTCAAAAAGAGTCTGTTGTATAGTATTACCAGATGGGCCGCCCAACTGTGTGGGCCGTCCAACCGTTGAATACGTTAGTTCTTATTATAATAGTTTTTATCTTAAATAATTATAGTTTTTTCTTAGTCTCTGAGCAGAGATATTCTATATAATATGATTAATTAAGTTTTTAACTAAATAAAATAATAATAACACTTTATACATTAATTATAATAGTACTAGATAACTTATTAAAAAATATTTTTCTATATATTATACCTGACTAGGAGGTTAATAAAAAATCTAATAATATAATTTAATATTATTAATAAATTATCTTCAAATATATTTTCCTATATTTATGAATCTAATTGAAAATATAATATTTTTATTATAATGAATATAATATATATAATTATTATTAATACTATCCTTATAAAAATAATTAATATTTTTATAATTTTTTATATAATATATATAGCCCGGATACTTACAGGAATATGAAAAAATATTAGTTTAAGTTATGAATTATAATATTAAAAAATATATTAGTTTCAGCTATAAATTATAATATTAAAATTCTTCTTATTAAATAAGATTACTGTATACATAACTTGATTAGTAATATAGTTATTATTAAATTTTATAATTAAAATTTATTATTAATATAAAAAAAACCTTTGAAGATAATTTTCTTCCAGAATCTTATTCAATTAATATATATAATATTTATCAATATAATAGTCTAGTAATAAATATTAATTATGAATAAATAATTAATTTATATTTATATTTTAATAAATTTTTTTTACTTATATTAATATTTATATTAATAAGAATTATAAGATATGTACAATATTTATATATATAAAATATTTTATATTCTTTATATTATGGATGATAAAAATTTATTATTTGAAAGAATTCTTCTAATTTTAATATTATAATTTAGAATTTTAAGATCTTTACAGGCAGTGATAGTTTTATTAATTTATATTATTAGATTCTGATTTCTATATTAGAATAGTTAAATTATTATATTAAAGATTTACTATATATATAATTCTAGATTTTTAGAGACTCTAAGCTAGAACTAATATTTCTATTTTTAATATATATTTTACCAAATTAGTTAGAGACATACAATCTACCGATTAATATAAATTTTTATTTTATTATTTTTAAATATAAATATAATATTAAGATAAATATTAAATTCTCATTTTCCAATATTATAGTAAATTTAATTAATTTAATTTAATCAGCTTATTATAAATATATAATACTTTTAATTTGTATAAATATATTTATATTTATATTGAAAAATGCTTTCTATTCTTTCTATAAGTATAATTATTATATTCAGAAAAGAATTTATATCTATTATTACTTTTCTGGAAGAATTTTAAGTTATCAGTATTATCTAATAAAATATTTACTTAAATATATAAATTCTTATATATTATTAATTTGATTATTTAGAATTATATAATTATTCCAGCAGCTCTTTATAATATTATACATATATAATATTGAAGAATACTAAAAGAATAATATAAATAGTATTAAAAAGTAGTTAAATATAATTTTTCAAGATTATTTAATCTCTAAAAATGTTAGTAGATATGCTTTTATAGAGTACTAGTTTAATTTCTTCCAGTTAGCTAATATTATTATTGTTATTTAAACAGGATTCTTGTATCTAAAGTATACTAATAGAATACCAGTACCCTGTAAAAGCATGCCCACCAATACGTTTAGAGATTAAATCATCTTATAAAATTATATTTAACTGCCTTTTAATATTATTTATATTATCTTTCTAGTATTTTTCAATATTGTATAGCTATAATATTACAAAAAATTATTAAGAAAATTATATAATCTTAAGTAATTAAATTAACTGTATCTAAGAATTTATATATTCAAGTAAAATATCTTATTAATAATATTACTAACTTTGAATACTTTTAAAAATAACAATAATAAATATGGGCCTCTGCAGAGTATTTTGCTAAATTTTCTAAATATTATAAATATATTTAGAAAGAATTCATTAAAAATCTTAGAAATTAAAAATACTGTATACTTATAATGAATTAGTTATATTAAATTTATTATAATATTAAAACGCAGGGATTCTATATTTATTTTAATATTATATTTATAACAACTAAAAATAATAAAGTAAGAATTTATATCAATCCCCCGATTATGTATATTTAATTTAATAAAACATATATTAAAAATAATAATATTAATTTAGTTAAACTAGTGTTTCTGACTAAGAATTTGAAAGTATATATATATAAAAGACTTTTAATATAATAATTTAATTATTCTAGTATAATATTTAAGATTTAATTGAGTAAATTAATAAAAATATTATTATTTATAGAGATTCTAGGATTTTAAACTATAAAATTATAATTAAAATAACGTTTTTAAATAATAATATACTTCTTATTATATACAATATGAAAAATATAGAATATTTTATATATAAAAAAAAATTTTTATATTTAAATTCTACATATAGATGCAATACTTAAATATTATAAATATATTATAATTTCTATTAATATAAATATTAAAATTATATATATATATATATATATATTAATACTGCTGTAAGTTCCTGATCTCTATATATCTCTATAGAAATAATTAATATAGTTAGACAGGTCTTATATCTTCCTGGCAGTAAATATACTTAATGAATAAATTTTATTAAATAGATAGATACTTTTATATAAATTAAAATCTTTCTTAATTTATATAAACAAAGAAAAGCATTAAGGTAGATATAAAATTATTAAAGAATTGTAAGTATTTTGTGTTTATAGATATTATATAATTCTAGATATAAGGAATTTTTTCAGTTATTCTGATAGTATACTGTCTAACTACTAGATAAATACTGTCTGCTACTCAGCTGTATGGCTGAAATAAGTATATATAAATCAATTGATTAATTAATTAGTTAATTATACCTAGTAAAGCTATAAGATAATAATTCTTCAAATTTATATAATTATTTTTATTTAGCTTATATAATATAATTATAATTTATATATCAAAATAAATAGAGGTGTATTTATGATCTAAATATATATTATATATTTTTAATAATATTTATTTAATTTAAAGCAGTATTTTCTATAGAATGAAATTAAGAATATTGTCTAGGTTAATTATTTTATAAAATGCAATATATAATCCTACAGATCCCTTATAAAATAATTCATAATGTATATTATAATAATAATAGATAATAATAATAGATAATAATATTTTATAAGATTATACAAATTAATAATACTAATTTTAAAAAAAGATTTTTTTAAAACAGTCTAGCTTTCTTCTCTGGACTATTAATCAAGGTATTATTTAATATATTACTAGAATCTTATAAAATAAATATAAATATAAATTGTAAAAATTTTTAATATAAGTCTATCTTACTAGTTACTAGAATCTTTATATAATTTACCGTTTAAAATTTATTTTATATATAATTTTTATAGATACTAGAACAAAGCAGGATATAACAATATTAGTATTATTTAATAATATAACATTTATATCTAGACAGAATACATATATAATTAAAAATTTTTAAGATAATTTTTCATTGAAAATTATCTAGTTTTATTGTTCCAGCACAGGCACATTAATAAATTAAAAATTAAATTGAATTACTATTAGTTTATAATTAATATTTTATTATTAATTAATATAAAATTATACTAATCAGCTAATTTATAATCTACAGAATAATTTATATCAAATTATTAATAATTACGTACTTACTGTGAATACTTATAATTTTATAAAAGATTTTTAATATTAAGATATCTTTCTGCAGCTCAGAACTATAAATATTATATATATAAATAATTTTATTTTTAATAAGGCTTTTAACGGTCAAGATACTAAGATATTAAAACTAATATCAAATAAGTCACATCTTAAAATCTATTATTTTATTACTATAAGTAGATCTAGAATAATTTCTTCTTGAATATATTTTTAAAATAAATTATATAATTATATAAAAGCAGTCCTGTAAAATCTCTATATGTATAATCAGTTATAATATATAATAATTAAAATATAATTTATGAATAGCTATTATACTGAAATATTATATTCCTTTTATTAAAAAAATATATTATAACTGGAAAACTCTCCTAGTATCTAATTTATTTAGGGAGGTACTACTACCACAACAGCCAGACTTTCTTTATACTAGTCTTTACTCATGCCACACCCTCTATCTATCTTAAGAAAAAAGATCTGTTTTATTTAAGATAAGATTTCATCTATTAAATATAAAGCTTGATTTTTATTACAGGTAGAAATATACTGTCTTCTATTTTAGAGATTCTATTTCTAAAACATAATTTTAATATCTCAAGCAAATAAATAACTTAATTAGAAAGATAGTGAAAAATATAAAAGAGACTATACTTTAAATAAAAGAGATCTTTTCTTTTAAAGTAGATAGAGGGTATGGTATAAGTAAAGACTAGTATAAAGAAAGCCTGGCTGGTGTAGCAGTAGTATCCCCCTTTATTTATACTAATTTATAATATAATTATTTATAATTATTATTATTCTTAATACTATTATAATTAAAGTTGAAACTCAAGGAGTTCTTATTTTTATTATTATTAGAATTTATATATTTATTACTTAGATAGTAACTTACTCATTTAATTATATTAATCTAGATAGCCAGGGGCCCTCTATAAAAATTTATTATTATTTATATTTATTATTATATTCTTATTAATTTTAATAATAAAATAAATATTTTTATAACATTATTTGTAAACTACTTCAGTATCCTGAGATTAATTCTATTTGAAATTTTAAGGTTTAGTATAAAGTTGCTTAATATAAGATCATCTATTATAATATTACTTATTTTATAATTGAGTCTAGAAACTTTTAATCTTTTTATTATAATAACTTTTACTCGAAACTACCATAATCTTTTTTTTAATTTTTAAGCGGGTGTGATCTTACTTTATATAATATAATTAAATTTTTAATTATATAAAATAATAATAATATTTTATATATTAATTATAACAATATTAAATAATTTATTAAAAGGCTTCTTCCTGTATATAATATCTAATTAAGAGATTAATAAAGAGTCTGGTAATATAGTTTAGTATTATTAATAAATTATTTTTAAATATATTTTTCTATACTTACAGGTGCGGTCAAAAATGTAGTACTTTTTATTATATAGAATATAATATATATAATCTTTGTTAGTACTGTTCTCATAAAAAAATAATTAATATTTTTATAGTTTTCTATGTAGTATGTACAGGCCGGGTACTGTTAGAAATAATATAAGAGACATAATAAGTTCAGTTATATACATAAATACTAGCTACTATTCTGCTTTGAACTGATCACTGTCCTTTTACAGTATTAAAAAGCTAGTAAAATATAATATAAAAATAAATTATATAACCTTATCTAATTTACATAATCTATAACTGTATATTACTTATTTAATTTATGAAATTATAATAAACTAGTAAACTTATTCTAATATTATCTTCTTCTCCTGGAGACTGCATCCCCACGGCTGTGGAACCAGCACCCTGCAAAAGCACGCCTACCAATACTTTTAGAGATCAAATAAATCTGAAGAATTATATTTAACTATTTTCTAATACTATATGTATTATGTTTCCAGTGTTTTTTTTTATTATATAACTACATTATTATAAAAAGCTGCTGGAAAGAGTATATAATCTTAAATAATTAAATTAACTTTGTACAGGAATTTACATATTTGAGTAAATACTTTATTAAATAATATTAATAAATTTAAATATTCTCGGAAAAGTAATAATAAATATAGATTTTTAAATAATATTTTTTTAAACTTCCTGGATACCATGATTATGCTTATAAAAAATTATAAGAATTTTTTTAGATATAATTATAGTCTTAAAAAAATAAAAATATTATATATTTATAATAAGTTAATCAGATTAAATTAAATTTATTTTAAATTAGAAAGCAGGGGCTCTGTATTCACCTTAAGATTATATTTATATTAATAATAATGAAATGTAAATTAAAGATAGTAATACTAGTCTGATTTAATGAGAAATCTCTGGAATTCTGGCTAAGCTAAAATCTCTGATAAAAAATCTAGTATTATATATATAAAAGAGCAGACTCAAGATTACATATAAGTATAAATAATATTTATAAAAAAATTTCTTATTAATTATGAAATTTGTATAAAGATTTAAAATACTATAATTTCTAGTATAATAATCTAATTATTTTTATATAATAATTAAAATTTAATTAATTAATTAAATTAATAAAGATATTATTACCTACAGAGATTCTAAGATCTTAAATTATAAAATTATGACCAGATAAATTTTCTACGTAATACTATACTTTTTATGATATATAATATAAAAATATAAAATATTTTATATATGTAAATACTCCCTGGGTCAAGGCCCTGGAAGTAAATATATTATTTAAATATTTTAAATATATTATAATCTTTATTAATATATATATTAATATTATTAAAAAAGTAATTTCTTAAAATACTAATACAAACTAACTGAATATTTATTTATTATTAATATTTATTATTAAATTATTATATTAATAAATATTATATATATTAATTAGATAAGGCCCTGGAAGAACATTATTTAGTAAAATTATTTTTTTATATTAATAATAAAATTCAATAATAATTATATTATTAGCTAGATGATCTATACAGAAATCTTATTTAATAATAATAATTTTCTAACCATAATTTATAATCAGAACCAGTATATTCTATAATATTATAAATATTAAAATTATAAATATATATATTAGTATTACTGTAAGCACCCAGCCTGCGTATATTATATAGAAGATTATAGAAATATTAATTATTCTTATAAAAATGATATTAATGGAAGTTACATATACTGTGTTTTTTAAAATAAAAAATAGTATGTTTCTAATTATATTTATAAATATAGAAAGAGATAGATACCTGGAAATATTTTATTAGAAAAAAACTAAATTATATTATTAGATTTCTTATTCATCTTTTAATCAGATATATATAGAAAAAAGTCTTTCAATAAATTATTCAATATTATTATAATTAATATACAAGATACTACTATTATCTTATAAAACCAAAAACTCAGTTAATTATATTATATTAAGTAGAATTATATTCACTTAAAAATTAAGAAAAAAAATTATAGCAGCTTAAAGTAAAAGCTGCTATGATGAGAATTATGAGATCTTTTAAAATTAATTATAAATTAATTAATTTTATATTAAATCTCATAATACTGAACAGGGTCAGTTGCAGGATACTAAGATGATTTATTAATGATTTGATTAAGAACATCTGTCTCTGTTATTAAAATTAATAAGAATATAATAATGAATATAAAGAATAATAAATTTTTTTTCTATAAAGCCCGTGGCTGCCTAGATTAATAAAATTAAATTAATGAATTATTATTTAAATAATAAATAAACTGATTCTGATAATAACAGAGACAAAAATTCTTTAAATCTTAATTTTAATAATAATAATTATAAATAAGTATATTATGATTTAATATATCATCAATTAATTATTGAAAGAATCTTCCAGTCATAATATATCTCTTTAATAAGACAGAGATATAAGATCTTAATATCATAATTATTTAAAAGTTATACCTTGACTGTTACATATTATAAATAATTATATATAGAGAGATTTTATAAGACTATTTTTATAGAGTTATATAATTTATTTTAAAGAATATATATAAAAATTATTTTAGCAACACTTTCTTTATTAGTAAGAATATAAAACTGAGAATATAATATATTCAATATTATTATTTAAAATTTTAATATCCTGACTTTTCAGGGCCTGGGCCTTGTAGAGGCTAAAATTATTTATATATATAATGTATATATTATTTATAATTTTAAACTATAGAAAGATATTTAAAAAAATAAAGATTCTTTATAAAGCTATATAGACTAATGAAAAATATTTAATTATTAATAATTTTGATTTATATTTTTAATATAGGCTATGCCAGGGTATGACATATATATTTAAAAAAGAATATGATGAATTTCTGGATAATCTAGTATTTAGTAAATTAAATAATTATTAAAATATTAAATATTATATATTATAAACAGGTTAAGGAAGATAAATCGATATAAAGATTTTAATGACTAATAAAATAAACTTATATTAAAAAGTTTTCCTATATAGTTATATTTCCTTTATATAATTTAAATAATAATAGTATTTTGATTAATAATCTAGAGAAGAAAGCCGGACTGTTTTAGATAATAATTTTTTAAAGATTAATAATACTGCTGATTTAAATAATGTAATTTAATATTCTTATCTATTATTATTATATATATTAAAGATTATTCTATAAAAATATATAAAATTATATATTATACTGTATCTTGTAAGGTGTTTAATCTAGATAAAACTTTCAATTTTATTTTATAACAAATACTACTCTAACTTCAATAAATATTATTCAAAATATATATATTATATCTGGATTATAATATTATTTTATATATTTCTAGATTTTATGTATAATTGTTTTATAAAAGCCAGGTAAGAATAACTATATTAATTTAATAAATTATTATTTTATAATCGTATGAAATATAATAAAATTTTTTTAAATTTATTATTACTATATATGTCATTTATTTAACTAGATATAACAAGATGTAAGAAGACAGCAAGAATATTTTTATAGATATATATTTTATTTACTTCTGAAAAAGATTTATATTATCTAGTAAAAATATGTAGTTTTATTATTATTTTCCTTATTTTTGTCATATCCAGAACTTATAACAATATTTTATATTTATATTTATTATATAATCTTTGAAAGCAGTAAACACTTTTAATATTTATTAATTAACTTCAAAGTTTTTAATAACTGACATATAATTATTATTATATTTATTAAAGAATATGTTTAAAAAGTATTAGATTATTCTTAATATTTTATAAGAGTTTCTACCGTTTCCTATTATTTATTTTATAATATTGATCTGTTTAATAATAATAGCAGTAAAACTTTTTTTTAAATTTAAGAATAATATCTATACTCTTATCTGGGATCTTATTATCTAAAATAATTATTTTTAATTTAATATATATATATAGATATGCTGAGTAATAAATAAATAAATAAATAAATATATATATATATATATATATATATATATATATTGAAATTTTTATTAAATCTAACCTGATTTATCTAATCAAGTAATACATTTTATATTTATAATTTATAATTTTTGTATTATAAAGCTTAATTAATTATTTTATTTATGGAATAATAAAATGAAATCTATAAAGAAACATCATTTTGATATTTATTTTAATTTTAATTTATCAGATTAATTCAAATTCTGTCTTGTTATTGAATTACTAGTTTAGTATATAAATTATTTCTAGATTCTCAATATATATCTATATATATTATAATTCTAATTTTTAACTTTTATATAGCTGCTCCATGTAGCTTATATAAGATATAAATATTTTTAGAAAAATAATATTTAAGATTATCAAGATTATAAAAAGAATTTAATATTATATATTTTACTAGATAATCAAAGATTTTTGTATGATATTTTGTATAGTTCTTGAGATTCATCTTTAAATTATATTTTTTATCTTAGTTATAAGTAATTTACTAAAGATAGTTATTAGTAGAAATTAGTATTATTATTCTATCAAATAGTTTATAATATATATAATTAATGAGTAAAATCTGATATTTTTTTTTTATGAAAACTTAAAATAAGTCTTAATCTTTAAACATAAATTAAGTAAATTATTCAGTTAATCTTAAAACTGACCATCTGATCCCTAGAAAGCAGTAGACCAGCACCCTGCAAAAGCACACCCACCAATACTTTTAGGGATTAAATAACCCTCAAAAATTATATTTAACTGTCTTCTAATACTATCTATATTATTATTCCAGTGTTTTATAATATTATATAATTTTCAATAATTAAATTAACTATACATAGGAATTTATATATTTAAGTGAATATCTTACTAGATAATATTAATAATTTTAAATGCTTTCAGAAGAGTAATAATAAATATAAATCTTTGAAAAATCTTTTTCTGAATTTTCTAAATATTATAATTATTATAAATACTATAAATACTATAAATACTATAAATATTATTGTTTATTATGGAATAGCCTTTTTCCTAATTTATAAAAAGAAATATTACTAAATAAAATAACCAAGATATCTAGCTTTAATAATTTAATTTAGATTAATCATAATACCGGGTGCTCTAATTCTATATTATAGATTAGAAACTAGTCTTATTTATCTTCTGTACAGGCTATAAGATACCTACAGTAATTAAATAGAACTAGACAAGTAATTTGACTAACTAATACTATCAACTAGTTAATTCAAGATGTAGGATTCAACATAGAACAACATGGATCTCTGCTCTTATATAGATATAAATTAAAAGAATTATTCTTATAAGTTATCTTAGTATAATCAAAGTTATGGATTAACTAAATATCTATATAAAATAAGAAATAATTAATTTAATATATTTTATTTTTATGTATATAACATACAGGTGTGAATACAAGAATATTTACATATTTTATAAATAATTATAGATAAATACTAGAAATTAGATCTATTAATCTAGCCTGTAAAGTAATGCAGTTTATTATTATAATATAAATTCTAGACTAATTTAGAGTCCTATTAAATAAGATACTAGAAAATAAATATAATTACTTCTTGCAGAATATAAATAATAATACTCTTATTTTTTATATACTCATTTTAATAATAATATCCTCTTAGCTGGCCATGGAGAGGAGAACACTACAATAAAAATATTTATTAAAAATAATTAATATAGTTAAATAGGTCTTATATTTTCCTAGTAATAAATATATCAAGTAAGCAAGACTTCAGGCAGATATAATATATTTTTATATAAATTAGAACCTTCTCTGATCTATACAGGCGAAGTAATATAATATAGTATATCAAGATAAGTATAAAAAGATTCGCGGGATTATAAGTATTTTATATATATGAATATCATGTGATTCTAGATCCAAGTAATCCTTCCAGCTGCCCTGGCAGCTGCCTGGCTGCTAGATTGATACCATCCGCCACTCGGCCGTAGGGCTGACATAAGCCTGTATGAATAAATAAATCGATCACTGAATCAATAATAACAATAATAATATTACAAATTATAATTAAAATTAATATATTCTACAATATTATAAATGACATTATTATGATACATACTCTGTATATATTACATAAAAAAGAATAAAAATATTAATTATTTTATAAGTATAGTACTGATAAAAATTACATACATTAAATTTGTTATAGTAAAAAATATTATATCTTTTACTATACCTGTAAATATAAATAGATATATCTAGAAATAATTTATTAATAATATCAAATTATATTATTCAAGTTTTTATTAATTCTCTAGTCAGGTATTGTAGATAAAGAAATCCTTTAATAAATTATTTTATATTATTATTAGTTTATAAAATTGAAAATTTAGTTACTTATATTATACAGAATAATCTTACTCAGAAATCAAAAGACTATAACAGTTTGAAATAAGAAATACTATAGTAAAAGCTGTAAAAACTTCCAGACTCAGCCATGAAATAAATAAAATTATGATAAATAATATTATAATAAGTAATCTTGTATTAAAATAATTTTGTAAGAAATTTATTTCTATTACTAAAATTCATAATATAATAATAATATAAAAATAAATATAGATAATAATAATCTTTTCTTATATAGCATTTCTAGCCGTCCGGGTTAATAAGATTAAATTAATAAATTATTATTAAAAAAAAATAAATAAATTTTAATAATAGTAGAGATAAGGATCCTCTGAATCTTAATTTGAATAATAATAATGTTGAAAATGATAATATTAAAAATAATAAGAAATAAAAAAAATATTATAAGTTAGTATATTATAAGCTAACTATGAAAAAGATTTTCTAGTTATAATATATCTTTTTAATAAGAAGAAGATATAAGATTGTAATATGATAATTATTCAAAAATTATATCTTAATTATTATATATTACAAATAATTATATATATATATATATATACAGATTCTACAGGATTATGTGTATATTATTATATACTTTATTTTGTAAACACTATTAAAAACATTGTTGTAAGTCTACTTCATTACTAAGAAGATAAATTTAAAGTTATAATTTATTTAATATTATTTTTAATATCTTAGTACCCTAACTCTTCAGGATCTTATTAGGAATAAGATCTTTTACATATATAATATTTATAATTTTAAATAATTTTAAATAATTTTAAATAATTTTAAATAATTTTAAATAATTTTAAATAATTTTAAATAATTTTAAATAATTTTGAGTTATAGAAAGATATTTTTAATATCAAAAATTCTTTATAAGACTATGAATTAATATTAGTGATAAATATCTAATTATCATTAATTTTAATTTATATTATCTGATATAAGCTGTACTAGAATATAATTATTGAAGATTTAAAAAAGAAATATAAATTAATTTAATTATTAAGATTAATCTAGAACTGCTACTTCCTGGAAAAAATAATTATAAGATTATTATTAATCTTATATAGAATATTTTATAATTTATATATTGTATAATTACCTACTAGTTATGCAAGAACTAATCATAAAATATTAATTATAAATTTATATTAATCTAATTTAATTTTCAATCTATCAAAGCAGTGCTTGTACTGAAATAATACAATTAAATAACTATTAATTAAAAAATTTTTAAAAATTTTAAAATTATATTTATATCTTACCTGGGTGCGGGTATTATGTTATTAAACAATATTAATATTATTATATTTTAATTTGTATTAATACTTATAAAAGTAATTAATAAAAGAACTTTTGAAAAAATAAATTATATAATAATTCTGTTTAAAGTATACTGGTATAATTAAATAAATAACAAAAATTAAATATAACAATAATATATTATAAATATATATGTGCAAAGAAGCATAAGAAGAGATTTAATCTAATTTAATATTTGATAAACAAAAGAATTATTAAAGTATTAAAAACTATATATTATAAATGAATTCCAAAAAATAGATTTATATAAAAATCCGAATAATCAATATAATAAATATAAGTTAAGAATAATTTTAAACTTATTATTATACCTGTTTTATATAATTTATATAATAATATTATTCTAATAAATAATCTGGAGAAAGAAGCTAGATTATTTAAAAAATAGTTTTTTTAAGATTAATGTTATAAAATATCATTTATTACTATATTATTATAATATATACCACGAATTACTCTGCAAGTAATCTGTAAAATTATATATTAAATTATATTTTATAAAGTATCTAATCCAGATAATATTTTAAAACTTATTTTATAATAATGACTGTCTTAAATTAAATAAGTATTATGAAAGATATTTAATATAGATCTAGATTATAGATATTATTTTATATATTTTTAAATTTTAATCATAATTATTCTACAGAAACAAGGTAAAGATAATTTCATAAATCTAAAAAATTACTATTATTATATGGTTTATAAAATTTTATTATAAAAATATATAAAAGAACAGCAGGGATGATTCTATAAGTATATATTGTATTCTTTTTTATTATTTAATAGAATAGATATTTTATTATAATTCTCTTAATTCTTAATATATTTAGAATTTATAATAGTATCTTATATTTATATTTATTATATAATTTTTAGAAGCAGTGGGTGCCTCAGGTATTTATTAATTAAATTTAAAATTTTTTAATAATTAATATATAATTTTTATTATACTAAAAAGTCTTTTTTAAAAATACTAAATTATAATTAGTATCCTGCAGGGCTCTTTAATATGTTTTATATTTTATTTATCTTATATTACTAATCTGGTTAATAATAATAAAGATAATAAAAATTAACTTAATCTAGCGAATAGAAATATTCTTTTAATCAAATATCTAAATAATATTTATATTCTTATTTAAAGTTTTATTATTTAGAAAATTATTTTCATTTTTTATATGTACATGAATATATTAAATAATAAAAATAAATATATATATATCTAATTTTTTATTTACTAAGTATAGTTTTATTTATTTAGTTAAATAATATAAAGATATATTATCTATCTATGGTTTTTATATTATGAAAGTTAATTAATTATTTTATTTTTGAAATATTAAGATTAAATATATAAAAATCTTATTCTTTTAATATTTATTTAATCCTGAGTTGCCAGAGGACTTACTTAGAATAATTATAAATTAAAATAATTAATCTAATCTTTAATTTACTTTTAATTATTAACTGAATGCATAGAGTATTCATTTTAAATCTTTAATATATATATATTATAATTTTTTATTTATTAATTCTTGTACAGCTGCGCTACATAATTTGTATAAAATAAAAAAAATAAAAAGAATAATATCTAAGATTATTAAAATTATAATAATATTTAATATTATGTACTTTACTAGATTATAGAAACTTTTTCTATTATATTTTATAATTTTTAAGATCTGTTTTCATATTATATCTTTTTATTTTACTTTTAAATAAGTTATTAGAAACAGCTGTCTATAGATCTTAATTTTATTATCTTATTAAATACTTTATAGTATATATAATTAATAATTAATTATAAGAAGAAATCCTGAAGAAGATTAAATATTTTTTTTATAAAAACTTAAAATAGGCTTTACTTAATTTTTAAATAAAATTTTAATAAATTTATTTAATTTTGATATTATTAATTCTATAATAATTTTTTTTAAATAAAGCTTACTATATATAAAGATTATAAATTTAAAAAATAATACTTAAGTAATACTAGGAGATTAATATAATTAATTTATATTATATTTATATAAATAGCGGTAGCCATGAAGATAATATTAAAATAATAATAATTATAAAATTTTATATTATTAGCTGTTCTGCAAATTCAATATAATATATAATATATATATTATATACTTTATTAATATTAATATCATCTTAACTTTATTAAATAATTATGATTTTTTTATTTTACTGATCTCTATGCTGTTAGAAATATATAATATAAATACTTTTATTAACAACCAGATTATTATCCAGGCTTGTACTAATTTCTTTAACTATTATTAATTAAAATAATAAAATTTATAAAATAATATTGCATGGAATAATTAACTTTAATATTTAAATTGAATAACCTTTTTCTAATAGCTTCTTGATGATAGAGATCCCTGATAATAAATATATTAATTATTTTATTAAAACTAGTACTAAGGCTGCTGCATCAAAATAAGATATTAATATTAAATATATTAATAAATTAATTTTATTTTAATTTATTATATACATTTCAAGACCCTGACTGATAAAGTATAAAAATCTAGTAAATAATTAATCTCTATAATTAATATATATAACATATTGTTAAAGTCTATTTTTTAAAGTACTTACTCTGTATAATATGTACTAGATATGAATTTTAGTTTAAATATAAATTAAGGATTTTTTTATGGGCTATCTTAATATTATTAAAGTTATAGACTTAATTAGATATCTTTATAGAATAAGAAGAGAATAATTAATTTAATATCTTGTATTTTTATATATATATGACACGCAGGCATACATGTAAAAGTATTTAAATATTCTAGAAAGATGATAAGTACTAGAGATCAGACTTACTAGACTAGTCTGCAAAGTAGTATAATTTATTATTATAATATAAATTCTAGGCTAATTTAGGATTTTACTACATAAAATAATAAAAGATAAGAATAGTAATAATCTTATCTTTCTATATGCTTGATTTAATAATGATCTTCTTTTTATTAATTCTATAAAGAAAGATACTGTAGCAGAAATATCTATCTAAAAATAATTAATATAAGTAAATAGGTCTTATATCTTCCCAGTAGTAAGTATAACTATTAAATAGGATTTTAAGCAGATATAATATACTTTTATATAAATAAGAGTTTCTCCTGATCCACATGAATAAAGTAATATACTAAAATAAGTATAAAGAGATTTAGTAATATATTTTTTAGTATTATCATGTATATAAATATTATATAATTCTTGATATAAGTGAAGATTCCAGTTATCCTGGTAGTGTGATGCCTGGCTGCTAGATAAATATCATCTGCTACTCAGCTATATAGCTGATATAAGCGTAAATGAATAAATCAATCAATCAATTAATCAATATATTATTTAATATTGTTTATTAATAGACTTGGTATTCAAGCTCTATGTATATATATATATATATATATATATTATTGATATTTATTTATCTATAAAAGAACTGAAAACTTTAAATTATATTGATTATCTAATCTACCTATACATAAATATTAAACTAGGAAAGTACTTATAGTCTATAATTAATTAAAATATTTTTTATATTATATTTAGATATGTTTTATGTATCTGAAAACTGTATTCTATATATAAATTAAAATAATATTAATAAATTATATATTTTAATTATTTTGCCGGCTGGATTCCTGGAGCAGGTAGATTGTATATTAAAAAAACTAATATTAAATTAGCATTTTTTTGAAAGTATATTCACCATTATTTTTCGAAATTAAATAATCCTGAAAAGTTATAAATAGCTATTATTTCTTATTATTTATAACATGTTTCTGATTTTATATAGCTATAATGCTATAAAGACCTGTTAAAATATTCATATAATCTGGAATAATTAATATAATTATAAAAAAATAAGAATTTGTATATATAAATAAATATTTTTCAAGTCTTCTGGATATTATTATCATATTTATAAAAAAGTAGAAGGAGCCTCCTTTTTAAATATAAGTATAGAAACTTTTATAAATAATGGAAATATTATATACTCACAGTAAGCTGATTAAACTGAATTAATCTAACTCATCACAAATTTAAAAAACAGGAAATATATTTTTATATCTTTTATATGATATTTTATTTATAAGGAGTAAACTAGACATTTATGTTAAGTTTTAATTGATATGTATTTGCTTAGCCCTATAAAGTATAAATAAAAGATACTAATCTAATTTAATTAATCTATATAGAGATCTTATTCTCAGCTAAGGTACAGTCTCTGATACAGATTTATAATTCTATATATTAAGGAATAGTAATAGAATAATTTGAGTGTTTTAATACAGGGACCAGGATGTAAGCAATTAAATTAATTAAAATATTATTTTTCATAGATTTTGAAATATTAAGCTATAAGATCACAGCTGGAAGAATATTTAGAGTAATATTAAATTTCTTATTATTAAAATTATATGTATATATAATTATTCTCTGGATTATGACTAAAGTCTTAGATATAAATATAATATCTAAATATTATTAATATATTATAGTTCTAATTAATATAGATAGTAATATAATCGAAAGAAAGAATTTCTTAAAATCTTGATATAAGCTAGTGAAATATTTATTTATTATTAATATTTATTAATAGACTGCCATGCTGAGAGATATTATATATATTAAATGAATTAATTTTAACAAAAATCATTTATATTAGTTAAAATATTCAATAAAAAATAATATTTACTGTTTGATCTCTAATTGGTATAGTTTAATTTATTATGTTTATTTTTAGAAAGACCAGCATCCCAGTAAAAGCATGTTTACAAAGGCTTACTAAGAGTTAAAACTCTTGAGAATTATATTTAACTGTCTTTTAAGACTATCTATATTATTTTTCTACTATTCTTTAACATAATATGGTTATAATATGATAGAAAACTGCCAGAAGAACAATATGATCTTAAATAATTAAATTAATTATATATAAGAATGCACATGTATAAGCACATACTTAAAATAAAAATATTAATAACTTTAAATATTATCAGAAAAATAATAATAAATATAAGTCTTTATAAAGTATTTTTTTGAGTTTTCTGAATATTATAATTATTTATTTACCCAAAAGATAACAGGGGTCTCTTTTCTAGATAGATCATTATTAAATCTTATAAAAATTAAAAATATCATATACTTGTAATAAGCTAATTAAATCAAATTAAGTCTGTTGTAGCTTTAGAAAGTAAGAAATCTATTTTAAGATTTTATTCATATTTAAAAGTGGTGAGATAAGAATTTATATTAATTTCTAGATTATATATGTTTAACTAGCTTAATAAAATATAAATAAAAAATATTAAAATAATATAATTAATTTTCATAGAAACCTCTAGAATCCTGGCCAAGTTAAAATCTTTAATAAAAAACCTAAAATGATATATTTAAAAGATCTCCAGTATAATAATTCACATATTTTAATATATACATCAAGATTTAATTAATAAAATCAATAAAAGTATTATTATATATAATGAGTTTGAAATCTTAGATTATGCAATTACAGCTGGATAAGCTTTTCTAAGTAATAATATATTTTTATTATATATAATATAGAGAATATAGAATATTATATGTATAACTTTATTTTAAATTAAGATTCTGAAAGTAATACTTAAATATCATGAATAAATTATAATCTTTATTAATATAAATATTCATATTGTTAGAAGAAATAATTTTTGAAATTTTAATATAAGCTAGTTAAGTATTTATTTATTGTTAATGTTTATTAATAGACTGCTATACTAATAAATATAATACATATTGAAAGAATTATCCAGAAAGCTTATTTATTTATATTGATAATAGAATTTAATGATGATTATATCATTAGCCGGGCGATTTATACAAAAATCATATTCAATGATAAAAATTTCAATATTATAATCTATAATCAAGATTAATATATTATTTAGTATTATGAATATTAGAATTACAAATATATATATTTATATTAATACTGCTGTAAGTATCCGGCCTGTATATATTATTTAAAAATTATAAAAATATCAAAATACATAAGAATAATATTAATAACATTTATGTATATAATATTTTCTATAATAAAAAAACACTATACCTTTAACTATTATTATAAATTTATAAAAAGTATACTTAGAAATAACATATTACTAATATTAAATTATATTATCTAAGTTACTATTATTTCTTTAATTAAATATTGTATATGAAAAAGCTTCTTGAAAAATTATTTAATAATGCTATAATTAATATATAAAATCAAAAAATATCTCTGTACCCTGCAAAAGCACGCTCACCAATACTTTTAAGAATTAAATAGTCCTGAAAAGTTATATTTAACTGCTTTCTAATACCATCTATATCACTTTTCCAGTATTTCTTAATATTATATAGCTATAATATTATAAAGAACTGCTAGAAAAACTATATCGTCTTGAATAATTAAACTAACTATATAACAATTTACATATATAAGTAAATATCTTATTAGATAATACTAATAATTTTAAATATTTCCAGGAGAATGATAACAGATATAAATTTTTAAAAAAATATTTTTCGGTATTTTATAGACATTATAATTATATTTATTAAAAAGGGTATGAGTTCTTTTTCTAGATATAATTATAAAAAATCTTATAAAGATTAAAAATATTATATACTTACAGCAGGCTGACTAGATTAAGTTAATTATATTTATTATAATACTATAAAACAGGGGCTCTGTAATACCCGTAGTCTTAATATTATAATTATATTTAAGAATAATAAAATACAGATTTAAATTAACCTCCAGGTTATATATATTTAATTAATAAAATAAAATATATATTAAAAGCAGTAGTATTAGTTTAATTAAATTAATTTTTATAAAAATCTCCAGAATCTCAGCCAAGCCAGAACTTCTGGTAAAAAATTTAAAATTATAAATATTAAAAATTCTTAATATAATAATCCAGCTGCTTTAATATAATAATCAGAATCTAATTACTTAAATTAATAAAAGTATTACTACTTGCGGGGATTTTAAGATTTTAAATTATAAAATTATAATTAAAAAAATCTTTTTAAGCAGTAATATACTTCTTATTATATATAGTCTAAAGAATATAAAATATTTTATATATATAAATATTTTTCAGATTAAGGCTCTAGAAGTAGATATAATATTTAAATATTATAAATATATTATAATTTTTATTAGCATAGATATTAACATAATTAAAAAAAATAATTTTTAAAAATATTAATATAAGCTAGCTGAGTACTTGTTTATTATTAATATTTATTATTAAATTATTATATTAATAAATATTATATATATTAGCTGGACAAGGCCCTGAAAGAAAATTATTTTTTTATATTAATAATAAAATTTAAAAATAATTATATTATTAACTAGATTATTTATACATAAATCTTGCTTAATAATAACTTTAATATTATAATTTATAATTAAGACTAATATATCTTATAATATTTTAAATATTAAAATTTTAAATATATATATTAATATTACTGTAAGTATCCGGTTTATATATATTATATAAAAAATAATAAACATATTAAATAATTTTATAAAAAAGTATTAATAAGAGTCATAAATACTATTTTCTTTATAATAAAAATATTATATTTTTAATTATATTTATAAACATAGAGAAAAATGTCTGGAAATAATTTATTAATAATATTAAATTATATTATTAGACTTCCTATTTACCCTCTGGTTAAATATTATATATAAAAAAATTTTTTAATAAATTATTTAATATTACTATAATTAATATACATAATATTATAATTATCTTATAAAATTAAGAATTTAATTAATTATATTATACTAAACAGGTTCATATCTGTTCAGAAATTGAAAAGAATATAACGATTTAATCTAAAAGTTATCATAGTAAGAACTGTAAAAGCTCCCAGACTTAATTATAAAATAAATAATTTTATATTAAGTAATTTTATGCTGAATAAATTCTTTCTCTTATATAGGGCCCCTGGCTGTCCTGATTAATAAGCTCTATATAGCACCCTGCAAAAGCACGCCCACCAATGCTTTCTAGAGGTCAAAACCCCTGAAAAGTTATATTTAATTGCTCTCTAAGATTATTTATATTACTTTTCCAGTGTTTTATAATATTGTATAGTTATAATATTATAAGAAGTTACTAGAAAAATTACATAATCTTAAGTAATTAAATTAATTATATATAAGAATTTCCGTATACAAGCAAATACTTTATTAAATAATATTAATAATTTTAAATACTTTCAAGAGAATAATAATATATATAAGTTTTTAAAAAGTATCTTCCTGAATCTTCTAGATATTATAATTATATTTATAAAGAGAAAAATAAATTTTTTTCTAGATATAATTAATTACAAAGAATCTAACAGAGATTAAAAATACTATATATTTATAATAAGCTAATTAGATTAAATCAATCAAACTTATTATAATATTAGAGAATAAAGGCTCTGGACCTGTATTAATTTTATATTTATATTTAAAAATAATAAAATAAAGATTTATATTTATCTTCAGATTATATATATCTAACTAGCTTAATAAAATATATATTAAAGATAGTAGTACCAGTCTGATTTAATTAATTTATATAAAAATTTCTAGAATCCTGACCAAGCCAGAATCTCTAATAAAAAATCTAGAATTATATATATATAAACTTTTAATATAGTAATCCAGCCACTCTGATACAGGAATTAAGATTTAATTAATCAAATTATTAAAAGTATTATTATCTGTAGAGACTCCAAGATCTTAAATTATAAAATTATAATTAAAAAGTTTTTTCTAAACAGTAATATATTCTTTATTATAAATAATATAAAAAACATAGAATATTTTATATATATAAATATCTTCTAGATTAAAGTCTTGAATATAAATATAATATTCAAGTTTTATAAATATATTATAGCTTTTATTAATATGAATATTAATATAATTTAAAAAATAATATTAAAATATAAATATAAGCTAGCTAAGTATCTACTTATTATTAATATTTATTATTAAATTATTATATTAATAGATATTATATATATCAGCTAAATAAAGTTCTAGAAAAAAATTATTTAAACAAACTATTTCTCTTTATTAATAATAAAATTTAATGATAATTATATAATTAACTAGATGATCTATACAGGGATCTTACTTCGTAATAATATTTCAAATATTATAACTAAGACTAATATATCTTCTAATATTATAAATCCATATATTAATATTACTATAAGTACTCAGCCTGTATATATTATATAAAAAATTATAAAAATACTAATTATCTCTATAAGAATAATAGTAATGAGGATTATATATACTATACTTTTTATAGTAAAAATTATACCTGAAGATAATTTATTAGAAATATTGAATTATATTACAAGACTTCTTATTAATTTTTTAATTAAATATTATATATGGAAAGAAGCCTCCCAGTAAGCTGTCTAATATTATTTTATATAACTGAGGATTTAACTAATTATACTATATAAAATAATCTTATTTAAAAATTAAGAAAAAGGTTACAGCTATTTAAAATAAAAGTTATTATAATAAAAACTATAAGATCTTCGAGGATCAGCTATAAATTAAATAATCTAGTATTAAATTCTTCTCTATTAAATCTTAGAATACTAAACAGGACCAGCTTCAGAATATTAGAATAATTTATAAATAATTTTACAGGAAGATATCCATTTCTATTATTAAAATTAAGGATAATATAATAATAAATATAAATGATAATAATTTTTTTTTATAAAAGACTTTTAGTTATCTAGTTTAATAAGATTAAATTAATAAATTATTATTAAAGCAGCAAATACACAGCCCCTGATAATAATAAAAATAAGAATTCTCTAAATCTTAACTTTAATAATGATTATATTAATGATAATTATTAATAAATATATTATAACTTAGTATATTACAGGCTAACTACTGGAAGAGTTTTCTAGTTATAATATATTTTTTTAGTAAAAATATATATAAGATCTTAGTATAATAATTATTCAGAAGCTATGTTTAAATTACTATATATTTGAAATAGTTATATATATATATATATATATTCTACAGGACTATTTTTATATAATCATGTTATCTATTTTAAAAGATATATTTAAGAAGAAATCATCCTGGGTCTATTTCTAATATTTTAAAATTCTGACCCTTCAGAGCCTGGATATAAAGAATAAAATTATTTATATATATAATATTTATAATTCTGAATTATAAAAAAATATTTTAGTATTAGAAACTTCTTACAAGACTATCAATATCCATAGTAAATACTTGATTATTAATAATTTTAATCTATATTGTTTAATATAAATTATATTAGAATATAACTAGTAAGATTCCAAAAGAGAGATAATAATTAATTTTATTATTAAAATTAATCTGGAGCTGCTACTCCCTGAAAAAACAATTATATATAAAAAGAACAATTATAAGATTATTATTAATCTTATATAGATTGTCCTGTGGCTTATAAACCAGCTGATTAATTATTAATTCTTTAAAAATTAATAATAAATTATTAATTATAAATTTATATTAATTTAATTTAATTTTTAATTTATTAAAACACCCGCGCTGGAACTGTAAAATTAAATGTTTATTTATTAAAAATTATTTTAAGAAATTTTAATTATATATATATCCTATCTGAATACAGGTATTATATTATTAGATAATATTACTATTATTATATTTTATTTTATATTAGTACTCACGGAAACAGCTAGTAAAATAATTTTTAAGAAATAGATTTTATAATAATCCTGTCTAGAATATATTAATAAAATTAGATAAAAAATAAAAAATATAGAAACAATATAAATATACACACTTAGAGAAGGATAAGGAGAGATTTTATATGATTTAATATTTAATAAATAAGATAATTATTAAAAAATAAAGAATTATATATTAACTAGATTCAGAAAAAGAATAAATCTGTACAGAAATTCTAGTAATTAATAAGATAAACTTATGCTAGCAAATCTTTAAAATTTATATTTATATCTATTTTATAAGATTTGAGTAATATATTAAATAATATTTTAATTAATAATTCAAAGAAAAAAGCTAGACTATTTGAAAGAATATTCTTTCCTGAGATTAATACTATTAATACAAATAATATTATAGAATATTATTATTTACTATTAGTACGCATGCTGTGGATTACTTTATAAAAAAATCTATAAAATTATATATTAAATTATATTTCTTAAAATATCTAGCCTAAAAAATGTTTTAAATCTTAATTTATAATAAGTATTATTTTAAATTAAGCAGATATTATTAAAGATACTTAATATATATCTAGATTATGAATACTGCTTTATATATTTCTAGATTTTAATTCAGAAGCTAGATAAGAATAATTATATAAATTTAAAAGATTACTATTCTATAATCTTACTGAATATAATTAATAGAGTTTTTAAATTTATTATTATTATGTATTTTAATTGCCTGATTAAATATTATAAGCTTTTATTATATAAATATATAAAGAAATAGCAGAAGATATCTTTATAAATACAAATTCTATTTTTTTGAGGAAGATCCACGCTGCCTAGTAAAATAAATATTTTAAAATTTTTTTAATCTTTAATGTATTCAGAGTTTATAATAATATTTTATATTTTTCAAAAATAATAATTATTGAGAATATTTATTAATTAGATTAAAAGTCTTTTTGATAATTCATATCTAATTATTACTATAGTGGAAAATGCTTTTAAGAATTACTAGATTATAATTAATATTTTACAGGACTTTTTATTATTTTTTATATTTTATTTATTATATAATATTAATCTGCTCAGCGGTAATAACAGGAATTCTTTTATAATTAAATAAATAATATTTATATCTTTACCCGAGTCCTTATTATCTAAAATAATTAGGTTTTTTTTAAGATATATATATATATATATATAAATATATTAAGCAGTAAAAATAGATATATATATTTAAATTTTTATCTGTTAAATACAGCCTGGTCTATTTAGTTAAATAATATATTTTTATATCATTTATCTATAACTCCTGTATCATGGAATTTAATTAATTATTTTATATATAAAATATTAAAATTAAGCTTATAAAGAAACTTTATTATTTGAAAAGATTTTTTTACTTTTAACCTGTCAGAAAGAGCCTATTCAACATAGTTATAAATTAAAATAATTCATTTAATTTTTATTTTATTTTTAATTATTAAATTTAATATGGGAAATGCCTACCTTAAATCCTTAATATATATATATTATAATATTAATTTTTTAATTTTTATATAACTATTTCATGTAATTTATATAAAATATAAAAAATTATTAAAATAACAGTATTTAATATTTATAAAATCATAGAAAGTATTTAATATTATATACTTCATTAAATTATGAAAATATTTTTTATAATATTCTGTACAGCTCTTACGATTTATTTTTCTAATAAATTTTTTTAAATTAGGTTACTGAAAATAGCTGTCTATAGGTTCTAATATTATTATTTTACTAAATATTTTATAATATATATAATTAACAGCTAACTGTAAGAAAAAACCTTAAGTAAGATTTAATACTCTTATTCCTGCAGAAGCTTAAAACAAGTTTTATATAACTTTTAAATAAAAATCCAGCAGATTTACATAATCTTAAAATTATTAATTCTATAATAATTTTTTTTAAAGTCAATAAATATACAAAGATTACAAGTTTAAAAGAAGAGATAATCAGGTAGTATTAGTAGTTTAAGATTCTTATATAAGTTTATATAATAATTATAATATTTATACTATGTTGACTTCAGTACTTTTAAAAATATATAAAATAATTATTTTTATTAATAATTAAATTATTATCCAGGCCTATACTAATTTCTTTAACTATTATTAACTAAATTAATATATTTTATAAAATATTATTATATGTATCAACCAGCTTTATTATTTTAATTAAATAATCTTAAATAATCTTCTTGCAGTAATTTCCTGATTATAAAGAGATTTCTAATAATAAATATATTAATTATCTTATTAAGGCCGGCGTTGAGAATACTAAAAAAATATTAATATTAAATATATTAATAAACTAATCTTATATTTAATATACTATATACACCTCAAGGCCTTAATTAATAAAATATAAAAAATCTAATAAATAATTAATTTATATGGCTTATATATATAATATATTCTTTTAGAGTCTATTCCTAAAGTACTTATCTTATATAATATGTACTGAGTGTGGAGCTCTGTCCTGATATAAATATAAATTTAAAAAATTACTTTTATAAATTATCTTAAAATTTTTGAAGTTACAGAATTAACAAGATATCTATATAAAATAAGAGAATAACTAATTTAATATATTTTATTTTTATCTATATGAGACGTAAGTATACATACAAAAATATTTAAATTAAGATTTGCTATAGGTAATCACAGGTATATGCTTAAAATTAAACTTATTAATCTAATTTATAAAATAGTATAGTTCATTATTATAATACAGATCCTGGGTTAATTCAAGAGTCCTACTAAATAAAATATTAAAGAATGAGAATGATAATTTTATTTTTTTATATACTTATTTTAATAATAATACCCCCCTGCCGGCCATGCAGAGGAGGATAGTATAATAGAAATATTTATCTAAGAATAATTAATATAATTAAATAGATCTTGTATTTTCCCGGCAGCAAGCAGATCCAGTAAATAAGATTTTAGGTAAATATTAGACTTTTATATAAATTAAAGTTCTTCTAATTTATGTACGGCGAAGCAACATATTAAAAATAAATATAAAGAGATTTAGAGAATTGTAAATATTTTATATATATAAATATTATATATTACATGGTCTGAGATGCGAGTGATTTATCCAGCTATCCTGGCAGTAGCGTCTGGCTGCTGGATTGATACCATCTGCTAACGTAAACCACAATCGCGCGGCCCATCTTGTAAAGCCATACAAAATTTATCTTTTATAATAATTAGAATATCTCAATAACTACACTTTATATAAGTTTACAATGTTAAATAAAGATTAATTATAATAAAACCAATATATTTATATTCAATTAAAGAGTTATTTTAAATTACAAGTAAATTACAGGTATTTTACATTACCAGCTGTTTATATAATTATTTAAATCTGAAAAAACTATTAAAAATAAGAATTTGATTATCTTAACCGATTTCTTTAAGATAAAACCATTATTTTCAAAATTGGTTGAGATATTGGAGATTAAAAAAATGACTTTTATATGGCAATATTTGATGTGCCGCGCGATTGTAGTTTTACCTTACTTGGCCGTAGGGCTGACATAAGCATGTGTGAATTAATTATTTAATCAATCAGTATCCAGATTAATAAAATTAAATTAATAAATCCTTATTGAAATAGTAAATATATAGATTCTAACAATAATGAAAGCAAGAATTTTTTAAATCTTATTTTTAAAAACAGTAACACTAATAATAATAATTGTAAATTATTATATTATGATTTAATATATTACAGGTTAACTACTGGGAGTGTCTTCTAGTTATAATATATGTTTTTAATTTAAAAATATATAAAATTTTAGTATAATAACTGTTCAGAAGTTATATCTTAATTATTATATATTATAAATAATTATATATATATATATATAGATTTTATAAGATTATTTTTATATAGCTATATATTTTATTTTAAATAATATATTTGAAAAGAAATTATCCTAAGTCTACTTCTTTATTAGTAAGAAGATAAAAATAAAGATATAATCTATTTAATATTATTTTTATTATCTCAGTATTTTAACTCTTCGGAGTCTTGCTAAGAATAAGATTATTTATATATATAATATTTATAATTTAGAACTATAGAAAGCTATCTCAATATTAAAGATCTTTTATGGAATTATAAGTATTTACAGTAAGTACTTAATTATTAGTAATTTTAATCTATGTTATCTAATATTAATTATATTAAAATAGAATTACTAGGATTCTGAGGCAGAGGTCCTACTTAATTTAATTATTAATTATAATATTAGCCTGGAACTTGTCAAGGTGCGGGCCGGCGGGGTGGTAGGAAGGTAGCTTGAACAGGAAACAGGAACAGGCGGGAGACTGGCTGGCTAACTATAGTTAGACTATATATAGAAAGATAAACAAGATATAGCTCAAAGCTATAAACAGGATTTAAAAAACTAGTAAGTTTTATATTTTTTTAAATTATATATCTAGATAATCAGTCCAGACTGTACTCTATAATTAATATTATAATAGTATTTTTCTTTTTCTTAAGCTGAGCTCCTGTGAGGAAAAGATCCGGACTTATTTAAATAATAATAATAAAAATTTTTAATAATCTAATAAATATTTTTTAGATATTCAGCGGGCTCTGTGGTAGAATTAATATATTTTATTTATTTAATAAGATAAAATAACTAGAATTAGTCTTACTTATAATAATTCTAGAAAAAATCTAGTATATTTTTAATTTTCTATTTTTTAAGATCATTAACTTTAATATAAGAAGGAGAAGACTGGTATTAATTTAATAATAAATTATTATTAATAAAAATAAATAAATTTATATAAAATATCAGGTGGATCTTTATACTAGATAAAAATATTAAATAATAAATATATAAATTAATAATTCTTTTAATTAAATATAAATCTAGAGTATTTTAGTTAAGTTTCTTATTAAATTATAATATTTTAATAAATTAAATATTTAGTCAGACCTTCTAGCTTTTCTAGAATTTTAAATTAAAATAATATTTTTTATTTATTTATTTTATATACCTGGCTTAAACTACAGTTATTTTAGTTTATATAAATTTAATAATTATTTATATTTTAGTAATAAATTATTTTATATCTTTAATAATAAATCAGTTTAATACAGATATAAATTTAAATTTTATATAAAGATAGAAGTCATAATTAGTAAAAAATAAAATAATTTTAATAATATTAGAATAAATAATATTTAAAATAAATTTAATTAAAAATAATTAGCTAGACTAGTTATTCTGCAGATAATTTATATAAATATAAAAATATTATTTAAATATAATATTTATTTATTCTGTCTGCCTGTTAGTTCCTAGATAATAAATTATTAATAATTTATTTATAATATTTAAATACTAGATTAAATATTTTTAAAAATTAATAATAAACTGAGGGCCTCTGTCAGAGATAATAAAGTAAAATAATTTATATAATTTTTATATATATTAGATATATATAAGAATTACTGTACTAATATTAGTTATAATATTATAAAAAATTAGATATTTTATCTTAATTAAATAATTAATAATTATTAATATTATATTATAGCCTCTATTCTCTAGTAAATAAATAATAAAATTTATAAATATATTTTATCAAGTATATTCTAGGACCAGTAAAGATTTTAAAATATTTTATTTAATTTTTTATAAAAAAATTATTTTTTAATAGATATAATAATTTCTTATTTATTATTTTATATAATAGTACTGATTTAGCTAGTAATATTTTTAAATTAAAAATTTATAGATATAGGATCTTCTAGAGTATTTTAAAAAGAATTTATTATAAATTAAATAAATTAGATTAGCTCTTAAATCAATATAATTAAAGATTTATAAATAATTTTTATAATATAATAGACTTTCTTTTTTTTTACAGAAAGCTAAGAAAATATTTAAATATTAATTTTTATTTATTATTAATATCTTTAAGATATCCAGTATCTATTTATTCTTTTTATATATATTTTATAAAATAATCTAGATTTTAGAAAGCAGTTATAAATTTTATTTATTTTTAAAAATAATTTAGATTAGTTATCAGATTACTAGAATTAAAGTAATTCTATAAAAATCTTCTATAAAATTTTTTAAAATAACTGGTAGACCAGGTTCCTGTAATTATTTAAATTTATTATTAATAAAATAAATAAAATTTAAAAGATATTTATAAAAGTTTTTCACAGAATCTTTATATATAAATAATAGATTAAGATCTTTTTTTATAAAATAAGCAGAATCTAAATTCTCTTATTTAAGTATAATCTAGCTCTGGTATAGCAGTTATTTATTTTTTTTTTAAAGAGATTTTTTAATTTCTTAATTAGATTATCAGACTTAATTTTATAATATTTAAAATAATAAATAATATAAAAATTAAAATAGGACAAAAATTCTGATTATCAGATTTAATAGTAATTTAGAAATTTAATAAATATAAAATATTCCAGATTATAATAATCTATAATAACTTAAATTAAAAATAAGATTTTTTTAAATTCTAAGTATTATTCTTTAAAATAATAAATAATTATAAGAAGTTCTTTGTCATAGATCTTATAATTATATTTTATTAAAGTATATTTCTTAAAAAAAAAGATAATAAAATATAATAAATTATTATTATTATATTAAAATAAGATTTTAGTAAAGATATAGTTAGAGATATTAATTTTAAATATTATTTTATAGATCTAATTAAAGAATTAAAATATAGAAATATTAATAGAAAATTTTTATAAATAATTAAAGATATCTTAGTAAATTATATCTTATTAAAAAAAAATATTTTTTTTAATAAGATATATAAGCAGAGTAATTAACTTAAAGAAATCTTAGATAAAATAATAATAAAAATTACTAAAGTCTAGAAAGACTTGTATATCAGTTATATAAATTAAAATAAATTAATTAATAATAATTTTAATTTTTTTAAAATTTATACAGAATCTGTCACGGCCTATAATAAAATCTAAAAACTTAATTTTAAAGATAATAAATTTATATTTAAATAATTTAGTAAATAAGTTAGTTATATAAAACTTCTAGAGAATTTTTTTAATATAATCTAGATACTTACTTCTAGTTTAACTGTAGATAAGAATATTATTTAAATAAATTATATAAAATATATCCAGGTAATCCCACAGAATATTATTAATATAATATTAGAAAATAACAGAGATATCTGATAACCTGAATAATATAACTAGTAATTTATAAAAATCTAATCTTATATAAAATATTATTAGATATTTCTATCTTTTAATAATCCAAATATTATTAAAGATATTAATAATATTAATTTTAGTAAAGTATTATATTTTTTTTAAATTATTTAAGATCTTCTTAACCAGCAGTAGCAGATAGTAATTCTTAATTAAAATAATATTTAAAATATAGTAATTTATATAAAATCTCAAGTCTTTATCTAATTTCTTAATAAATAAGATTAAAAAGACTACCAGAAAGAAGCTAAGATAAATAAAATATTTTTATAAATTTTTAATTAGTTACTTATAAAAAGCTGTTAATTTTTCTTAGAATATTTTATATAAAAATTTAAACAGCAGGATTTTTCCCTTTTTTAAAATAATAATATAATTATAAATATAATAAAATAAAAGCTTTTCTGTCTTCTAAAGTAAAAATATATTAATAAATTTCTAGAATTTTCTAGGTAGATCAAGCTTTTCCTAGTCAGAAATAATATAGAATATTATATTAAATTAAATAATAATAATTATATAAATAGAATAATTTCAGCAGGTATATATAGTACATATATTTAAAAAAATAAACTAAATATTTTTATTTCTTAAAAATTTAAATAAATATATATTTACTGGTCAGACACAGGCTGAAATATTATAAAAAATATAGATCTTAATTAGCCAGACTGGGATATTATAGTATTTTTAATAATAAAAATTAATAAATTAAAGAATATAATTAATAAAATTTATATAAAAATTATAGAGCTTCAGCCAGAGTAAACTAATTATAATTAAAAAATAAATTAATTAAATAATTAGAAAAAAAATATTTCTTTTAATATAATTATATATTTTTAAAATAACTTAAATATAATAAATAATTATTCTAATCTTATTCTCACAGCTGTTAAATCTTATAATAAATTTAAAATATCTTAAAAAATATAATAATAACTACTAGATCTTAATTTAATTTTTATTTATAATATAGAATATAGTATAGTTAATATTAAATATAATATAAATAAAGATTTACTTTTCTTCAGGATTTAATATAATAAAAATTATTATTAAATTAATTTTTTAAAGTTTTTTTTAAATTAAAAGTCCTTTAATAATAATTTCAGATAAAATATAAACTTATACTGGAAATATAATTTAATAATAATTTAAATTAAATAAATTTTTTTTAATTATTTACTTAGATCTGGAGAGTATAAATATTTTAAATATAATATTTTAATAAATTAGAATACTGGAAGAGTCAGGAAACAAATTAAGATTAGAATTATAAATAAAAAATAATAATAAAATAATAAATATATTTTTAATAATAAGATTAAATATATAAAATAACCAGTATATTAAATATAGATATTAAGCTTAAAATAATCTTAAATCAGATACTAGTTAGAATTATAATAAAAATACTTTTTTTTTTAGATAAACCTGGACCAGGATAATAAATAATAAGAAATAAAAAAATTTATAAAATTATAGTCTAGAATAAAGAATTTCTTACTAATAGAATTTATAAAAAATTTTTATAAGACTTTTCTAGAGAAGATAAGATTAGCTAATTTAATAAATAATTTCTAGGATTTATTATAATAATTTAAAATATATTATAATCTTTTATTATTTAGAAATTAAAGAAAATAAGTTAAGATATAATAATCTTTTTTAAGTAAAATATTATTTAAAAATATAATCTTTAATTTATAATTAATATTTTTTTTTAATATTAAAAGTAATATATCTAGATATATTCTAGTTTTTTAAACTAGATACTAAAATTTAATAAAATAAATACTGAATTTCTAATTATCTTATTTTAAATAATATAATTCCAGCTGGATATTATAGGTGCAGTTAAAATCTTTAAAAATATATTATAAAAGCTCTAAGATCTTTATATAATTTATTAAAATATAGATTCTATTCTTAATATAAAACTAGACTTAATTATATAATATTCTTTTTAAATAATTTATAATATAGAATATACAGACTTATAAGATTAGATAATAATTATAATTAATAAATATTTTTTCTTGGATCTGGGAGATAAATTAAATAAAATTAATATAATTATTTTTAAATTTATTAAAATTAGAAATGCACTCAGAAAAAAAAATAAAAATAAAAAAATCAGAATTAATTAATAAAGCTGCTTTTATTAAAATAACTATTATATTTTTAATAATAAATTTAGATATCTGATTAAAGGTGTTGACTGTAAATATAATAATTTAAATAATTTTAATATATTTTTTTAATATCTAATTTCTTTTTTTAATAACAGTCTTTTTAATAATAAATATCTTAATAAACTGGTAGTTAATATTTATAATTTATTAAATTTAATAGACTGTTACAGTATCTCTTACAGTAAAATCTTACTAGAATTAAAAATAACTATTATTTATTTCTATTATAAAGACTAAGATTTAATTATAATAATTATACCATTCTTCAGGATTCTCTGTAATATATTATATAAATTCTTTGAGCTTATTAGAATTAATCAGAAATTATAAAATAGTAAATATCTAGTCAGCTACTTATTCTAAAAATAAAGTTATATAATATCAAGATACAGGCTGGCAGGGTAGTAAGAAAATAACTTAAATAAGAAATAAAAATAAATAAAAGACTGGCTAGCTAATTATAATCAGACTATATACAGAAAAATAAATAAGATATAGCTTAAAGCTATAAACAGAGTCTAGGAGACTAGTGAGTTTTATGTCTCTTCAGGTCACATACCCAGGCAGTCAGTCCGGGCCGTACTCCACGGCTAGCACCGTGACAGAACTACTACTCCTTGAAAAAATAGTTATATCTATAAAAAGCATAATTATAAAACTATTATTAATTTTATATAGATTATTCTATAGTTTATAGATTAGCTAATCAGCTACTAGTTTTATAAGAACCAGTAATAAAATATTAATTATAAATTAATATTAATTTAATTTAATTTCTGATCTACTAAGACGCCTGTACTGGAATAATAAAAGTAAATAATTATTAATTAAAAACTATTTTGAAAAATTCTAACTATATATATATTTTATTTGAATATAGATATTATATTACTAGATAATATTAATATTATTATAGTTTATTTTATGTTAGTACTCACGGAGGCAGCTGGTAAAATATTCTTAAAAAATAGATTATACAATAATTTTATTTAGAATATATTAACAAAGTCAAATAAATAAAGAAAAAAATAAAACAGATATAAAGAAATTCTAAATAATTTATTATCTAGCAAATAGAATAATCACCAAAAAATTAAAGATTATATAGTATAAAGAAATTAAAGAGAAGAATAAGTCTGTATAAAAATTCTAATAATTAATATAATAGATATAAGCTAGAAACAACTCTAAGTCTATTTTGGTATTTATTTTTTATAATCTAAATAATAATAATACTCTAATTAATAACTTGGATGAAAAAGCTAGATTATTTTAAAAAATATTTTCTTAAAAATTAATATTACAGATCTGAGAAATATTATAGAATATTATTATCTATTATTATTATATATATTATAAATTACTCTGTAAGAGACTTATAGAATTATATATTATATTATATCTTATAAAAAATCTGATTTAAATAATATTTTAAATCTTATTTTATAACAGGTAGTATTCTAAATTAAATAAATATTATTAAAAATATTTAATATATATCTAGATTATAGATACTACGTTATTTACTTTTATATATTAATTATATTTATATTATATAAGTCACGTAAAGTTAATTATATAAATCTAAAGAATTATTATTTTATAACTTTATTAAATATGATTAATAAAATTCTTGAATCTAGTAGTATTATATATCTCAGCTATCTGGTTAATATTATAAGCTTTTATTATAAAAATATATAAGAAAATAGTAGAGATATTTTTATAAATATATATCATATTTTTCTTAAAAAAGATTTATGCTGCCTGGCAGAGCAGGTATTTTATTATAATTTTTCTAATTTTTAATATATTTAAGATTTATAATAATATCTTATATTTATATTTATTTTATAATCTTTAAAAACGGCGGGTGTCTCTGGTGCTTATTAATTTAGAATTCTTTTAATAAATAATATATAATTATTATTATATTAAAGAATATTTTACAGGGCTCTGATATATTTTTTATATTTTATTTATTTTATATTACTAATCTGCTTAATAATAATAATAAAAATTTTCTTATAATTAAATATATAGATAATATCTGTATTCTTAACGAAAATTTAATTATTTAAAATAATAATTTTTAATTTCAATATATGCATGAATGTGCTAAATAATAAAAATGAATATATATATTTAAATTCTTATTCATTAAATATAGCTTAATCTATTTAACTAAATAATATATCTTTATATTATCTATCTATAATCCCTGTATTATAAAATTTAATTAATTATTTATAAAATATAAAAATTAAGTTTATAATAAAATTCTATTATCTTAGTATTTATTTTAAATTTAATTTGATGAAAAGAACTTATTTTAAGCAGCTATAAATTAAAATCATTACTTTAATCTAAATTTTGTTTTTAATTACTAGTTTAACATAGAAAATACTTATCTTAAATTTTTAAAATATAGATATATATTATAATTTTAATTTTTTATTTTCCCTATAGCTGTTCTACATAACTTATATAAAATATAAAAAACTATTAAAAAATAATATCAGATATTATTAAGATTATAAAAAAATTCAGTATTATATACTCTATTAGATTCTTAAAATTTTCTATATAATATTTTATGTACTTTTTAAAATTTTATTTTTATATTATATCTTTTTATTTTCTTTTTAAATAAGCTATTAAAGACAGCTGCTTATAGATTTTGATATTATTATTTTATTAAATACTCTATAATATATATAACTAATAATTAATTATAAAAAAGAATTCTAAATAAGACTAGATATTTTTTTCTTTATCAAAATTCAAGATAAATCTTACCTAGTCTTTAAATAGAAATTTAGTGAATCTACTTAATCTTAACATTATTAATTTTATAAGAATTCTTTTTTAATAAGACCCACCACAGACAGAGATTATAAGTTTATAAAATGATTTTTAAATAATATTAATAGCTTAATATAGATAATCTATTTTATACTTATATAAATAATAATAGTATTTATAAAAGTAATATTAAAATAATAATAATCTTAGGATTCTATATTATCCACTATCCTGTAGACTTTAACATAATATATATAATATATATTAGAGAACTTATGAATATTAATATAATTCTAACTTTTATTATATAACTGTATTTTATAAATTTTATTATTAATAATTATAATACTTTTATTTTATTAATTCCAGTATTCTTAAAAGTATATAAATTAATTATTTTTATTGATAATTAGACTGTTATACAGGCCGGTACTAATCTCTTTAATTATTATTAAATAAATTGATATATTATATAAAATATTATTATATATATTAACTAATTTAATTGTATCAGCTAGATGATCTTCTTATAATAATTTTTTTAATTATAAAAAAAATTCTTAGTAATAAGCACGCCGACTGCCTTGCTAAGACTAGTATAAAAATTTATTTAAAAAATAATAATACTGAGTATATTAATAAATTAATTCTATTTTTAATATAATACATGTATTTCAAGACCTTAATTAATAAATTATAAAAAATTTAATAAATAATTAATTTATATAACTTATATACATAATATATTTTTCCAAAGTTTATTTTTAAAATATTTACTCTGTATAATTAATATACACCAGATATAAAATTTTATTCTAATAAAAATATAAATTAGAAAAACTATTCTTACAAATTATCTCAGTATAATCAGAATTATAGAATTAATTAAATATCTATGTAAAATAAGAGAATAATTAATTTAATATATTTCATTCTTATATATATACCACGCCGGTATATATGCAAGGATATTTAAAATGATATAAAATTAAAAATATATATTAAAGATCAGATTAAGTAATTTAATTCACAGAATAATATAATTTATTATTATAATACAGATTTTGGGCTATTTCAGGGCCCTAATAAATAGAATACTAGAAAATTAAAATTAGTTTCTTTCTGTAAGAAGTTACTATCTTATAAAATAGTAATAACTTTATTCATCTATATATTGATTTTAATAATAACATTCTCTCTGCCAGTTATATAGAGGAAGATACTATAATAAAAATATTTATTTAAACATAATTAATATAGTTAAATAGATTTTATATTTTCTTACTAATAAGTAAATCCAGTAAACAGGACCTCAGACAGATAAAATATATTTTTATATAAATTAGAACCCCCCCTGATCCACACGGGTAAAATATATATTAAGATAAATATAAAACAATTCATAAAATTATAAGTATTATATATATAAATATCTTTATGTATATGTCACATGGTTCTAGATATAAGTGATTCTTCTAGCTATCCTAGCAGTATAATACCTGACTGCTAGATTAATACCATCTGCTACTTAGCTGTAGGGCTAACATAAGTATATCTAAATAAAACAAACAAATAAACAAACAATATATAAAATCTTATTATTATTTAATATAAACAAAATCAGTTAATTATATTACACAGAGTAATTTTATTTGAAAACTAAGAAAAAAATTATAATTACAATAAAAATTATTATAATAAAAATTATTAAATCTTCTAGAATCAGTTAAAGATTAAATAATTTTATATTAAATAATATTATACTAAATCCCACAATACTAGATAAAATTAAATTTAGAATATTAAGATAGTTTATATATAAATTTACCGGAAATCCCTGTGTTTGGTAATAAAAATTAATAAATACTATAATAATAAATATAAATAATAATAAGTTTTTTTATACAAGACCCTGGCTCTTCAATTTTATAAAATTAAATTAATAAATTATTATTAAATAAATATGTATATATAAATCTAAATAATAATTAAAACAAGAATTTTTCAAGTCTTGGTTTTGATAATAATAGTAAGATTAATAATAATTAATAATAAATATAATATAATCTAATATATTACAGATTAACTACTAGAAAAGCCTTTTAGTTATAATATATTTTTAATAAGAAAAAGATGTAACATCTTAATGAAATAACTATTTAAAAACTATATCTTAATTATTATATATTATAAGTAATTATATATATATATAGATTTTATAAAACTATTTTTACGTAATCATATAATCTATATTAAATATATATAAGGAGAAATCATTCTAGGTTTACTTTTTTATTAATAAAAAAATAAATAAAACATAATTTGTTTAATATTATTTTTGATATTTTAATATTTTTATTTTCAGGGCCTGCATCTTGCAGAAATTAGAATTATTTATATATATAATATTTATAATTCTGAGCTGTAAAAACTTAATATTTAAAGTTTTTTATAAGATTATAAATATCCGCGGTAACTATTTGATTATTAAGAGTTTTAGTTTATATTATCTAATATAATTATATTGAAACATAATTATTTAAATTTTGAAACAGAGACTAGCTAATCTGATTATTGATTAAAGTGTTAATCTAAAATTATTATCAATTTTATATATATTATTTTATAATTTATAATTTAATTAATCAGGTACCAGCTCCATAAGAATTAATAATAAAATATTAAATGTAAGATTATATTAATCTAGCTTAATTTTCAACTTATTAAAATATTTATATTAGAGCTACCGGTAGAATTAGCCAATTATTAATTAAAAATTATTTTAAAAAGTTTTAATTATATATACCCTGCCTGGATACAGATATTATATTGTTATTATAATCCTGCCTTATGCGCTTTAGGCATGAATTATCTGATTATTTATTCCGCTAGACTATCTAATAAAAGTCTAGAATTCTAAGTCAACAGACTCAAAATGCGTATTTTTTATAAGCTTTAATTTCTTTAATAGTATATATGTGACTGGTTATTACATTAATTTTTTTCTAACTAGATGGATATCCTTAGCCACCAGATTAGTTACTAGTAATATCAGTTTATAAGCTAGCTTCTACTAAAGAATCCTATTCTAACCATGTAATCCTATACACGTGACTAGGTAGATTATTTAATTATCAGCCACGTGTTTGATTCTTACGGGAATCAAACCCGCAACCGGGTGACTTAGAATTATATCATGATCCTGCCTGGTGCGCTTCAGGCATGAACTATCTGGCTATCTATCCGCTAGACTATCCAGTAAAAGACTAGTATTCTGAGTCAACAGACTGAGAACGCGGATCACTTATAAGCTTCAATTCACTGAATGGCAGGCATATGACTGGTTGTCACAATTATTAAACAAGATTAATATTATCATATTTTATCATATTTTATCTTATTTTAGTACTTATAAAAATAATTAATAGAATAATTTTCAAAAAATAAATTATATAATAATCCTATTCAGAGTATATTATAAAACTAAATAAATAAAGAAAAAAATGAAGCAGGTATAAAAATAATATAAATATATATATTTAAAAAATAAAAAAAGAGTTTATATTATAATTTAATATATAATAAATCAAATAATTATAAAGTATTAAAAACCATGCATTATAAATAAATTTAAAAAATGAATTTATATAAAAATTCTAATAACCAATAAATTAAATTTATATTTATACCTGTCTTATAAGACTAGTAATATATTTAATAATATTTTAACTATTAAGTTAGAAAAGAAGCTAGATTTAGAAAATATTTTTTCTATGATTAATACCACTAACTGTAAGGACATAAATCCTTATAACCCTCGCGATAACTTAATTATAAGAAATATCCATACTGATAACAGTCCCACCGTGAGATAAGGCTAGTCTTATTATATAATCTATAAATTATCTATAAATACTTTATTATTCACGGACAGAGAAAGAAGATAATTAATAATAATACTTTAAGAAAATTAATCCTATATTTTATATTTATGAATAAGATATATTCTTTATATTATTTTATTATATTTATTTTTATAATTTTATTACTCAAAACTCTGCAAGATAATTTATTAAATTATATTTATATAAAATACTAGAAATTATCTTTATAAGAAGTCTCCTGAATCTTCTGATTTACTAATCTATAAGATTAATATTAAAAAAACTTTAGAAGAATCTAGGAAAGTATAAATCTTTCTAAATAATCTTTATAAATAATTTAATTTATTTAAGTAGACTATAAATCTAGAGTTAAGACTAGGAATTACTATAAGACTGAAAAGAATCTATAAAAATCTAAATAATTTTAAAAATTTTACTATAAGTTCTAGATATTTTAATATCTATATTTATTTTTTATAAGATAATAAATATTACAGTATCTATAATTATATTATTTATTAATTATTTATTATTCAGTAAGAATTAACCACAGAAATAAATAATTAAAATAAAAAATAAAAAATATATATTATAATAATATATCTAGACCATATACTTAGTGATTTCTAGAAAAAGAAAACTATAAATATTTATTATTATTATAAATAAAAAGACCTCTGTAAGTTTCTAGAAATCTAACTAAAAAATCTTAATAATTAAAAATAAGAAACTTAGTTATAAATTCTTAAAGCTATATTTTATAAAGAAAAAAAGAACTTTATATATTTTTAATAATAATAAAAAATAAAAATAAAATTTAATTATAAGATTTAGAAGCTAGATATAATATAATTCTATTTATTTTTTAAATTATTTTTTATAATAATAAAATATAAGATCTGTAAGCAGCCAGAATTTCCTATAAATAAATAAAATCTAGTAATATTTCTTATAAGAATATAACTGAATCTTAGCTGGTAGAATAAAAAATCTAATTATTTATAAAAAAAAATTATTATTTTTTATAAACAGAATAAAACAATTTTAAAAATATATTTTATAAAGAGAAAAGCCACAGAACTACTACTTATAAAAAAAAAGAATTATAATATAATCTTATAAGTATTATTAACTAAATCTATAATAATTTTTAAAATAATAATTTATTTTAAATATAAAAAGCAAGGCTACTTCGCAGTAGAATATTATATATTAAAAAAAATTAACTGTAAAAAAATAATTAGTTACTTATATAAAATATAAAATATTAAAAAAAATATTTCTTATAATATATCTCAGCTTGTGGATATGTAAAAAATTATTTATAAAAAAAAATCCTGATATATTTTATAAAATAGAAATATTAATAAATACAGAAATAAAAGTAAATCTAGTCTTTATAATACTTATAAAAATTATAAAATAAGAATTAATATTTATAAAAATATTTATAAAGCTCCTAAATAAAGGCAGTATTTATTTAAAAAAGATAATAATTTTTATAATAAATTTTAAAAATATAAAAGATAATTATAAAAATTATTAAAATATTATAATTATAATACCTGATACAAAAAATATTATATTAAAAATATCTTAAATTTATACTATGAAATCTCTTACAGAGTTTAATTACTATTATTTAAAGTTCTGTGAAATCTAGCTAGTCTGGATATATTAAATATCTATAAAAGAATTTCTTACAGAAAAAAAGATATAAAATAAATATATATTATGATAATCTAAGAAACCTGTAAAAAATAAAAAAAAGAATTATTTAAATAATTATAGAAATTTAATAAGATATTCACAGAGAAGAAGACTATATTATATTTATTTTTATAATTTAAAATTAATTTAGAAATTAAGCTTATAAAAAATTATAAATTTAAAATTAATTTAATTTATAAAATATCTTCTATAGAATAAAAGATCCTGTGGAAATATTTATAAAAATATCTTATAAAAAAATAAATTTAAAGTTTAAAATTATCTATAAATATCTTAATTCTATTTATAAAGAAGAAGGATGGAAGTCTGAGAATATATATTAATTATTATAAATTAAATAAATAAATTATTAAGAATAAGTATTTACTATTATAAATTAATAAATATATTAAATATTTTATAAGAATATTATAATTTACTTAGCTTAATCTTTATAAAGTCTACTATAAAATAAGAATTATAGAAAATTATAAATAAAAAATAGTATTCTGTATAAAGTACAAGTTATTTAAATATATAATTATATTTTTTAAATTAATTAATACACCCACAGAATTCTAAAGATTTATAAATTTATTATTTATAAAATACTTAGATTACTTTATTATTATTTATCTAGATAATATTATAATATATTTATAATATTTTAAAATATATAAGAAACAGATCTATAAGATATTATAAATTTTAAAAAAAATAGAATTATATATAAAACAGAGTAAGTACTATTTCATAAAATCAGAAATTAATTTTCTAGATTTTATTATTAGTTATAAAAATATACAGATAGAACTAGAATAAATTAAAATAATCTATAAATAATCAGAGCTATAAAATATAAAAAAGATTTTATAATTTATAAGATTTATAAATTAATATTATTAATGTATATAAGAGTACTTATGACTGTCTAACTCACTTATTAATCTAATTAAAAAATTTTATAAAAAGAAGAAAAGAAAGCTAAATCCAGATTTTCTAATAAAAGAAATTTATAAAAGCTTCTATAAATTAAAAAATATATTTATAAAGAATATTATTACAGCTTATTTCTAGAAAAAAAAAATAAGTATATATTAAAATAAATATATTAATATTTATAATTAGTAAAATATTATTACAGAAAAATAAGAATAGCTAGTAGATACTAGTTATATTCTATTTATAAAAGATAATTATAATAAAATAAAATTATAGAATTTTAGACTAGGAATTATTTATAATAATTAAGTTCTTTAGAGAATAGAGATACTGGCTTAAAAATTAGATTTTATAATAAAAATTATAATAAATTATAAAGTTCTGAAATACTTCATAATTAATAAAAAATTATTATAAAAATAAATATAATAAATATAATATTTTATAATATTTAGATTTTATATTATATATTATCCAGGGACTCAGAATCCTGTAGATACTCTCTTATAATATTTAAATTATAAAAAAAAAATATTCACAGAAGATTATAAGAAATTAAAAGAAATAATATTATAATAGCTTTCTAATTTATTAGAAATATATTATAAAAAAAAGAAATTATAATAATTAATAAATTATAACTCATAAAAATACTTTAATCTAGGAATAACTTATAGAAAAAATAAAAATAAAGAAAATAATTCTTATAAAGATATTCTACTACAAAAATCTATCTGCAGAGTTATTTAAGAAGATATTATAAATATTAACTTAAGATAAACAGATCTAAAGAATCCATGAAGAATTAAGAGATTTTATAAATTTTAGATTTATAAAAAATAAGAAAATAAATAAATTTATTAAATAAAAAAACTATAATAATCTTCTCTAAAAATCTAAAAAGCTATATATTCTAGATAAATAAAAATTAAAATTATAAATATTTATAAAATTATATAATAATCCTATTATAGATTATTTTATAAGTAGAAAAATAATAATACTAGTTTTATAAAGATTCTAGTAAACAGGAATTAAAAACTTTATATAAAAATATTATAAAATTTATAGAATCTACTAAAAAAGCAGAATAATTTATAAAAAATAATAAAACTTATTAGAACTACTCCTAATATCTATAAAATTATAAAAGAAGATTATAATAAATTTTATTACTAATTTATTTATAAATATTAATACTATAAAAAATTTATAAAAAATCTTTAATAATATCTTAATAATAATAGATAAATATAGTAAAATAGCTTATTTTATTTTCTTATAAAAGAATTTTACAGAAGAGAATCTTATAAGAATTTTTTTAAAAAAGATTTTTTAATTATATAAAATATTTATAAAAATTATTATAAATCAAGATAATATATTTATAAAGAGATTCTAGTCAGATTTTATATATATTTTTATAATAAAATAAAGATTAAATATAGTTTACCATCTGTAAATAAATAGTTAAATAAAATATTTAAATAATATTCTTAAATAATATTTATAAAATTATATAAATTTTAAATAAGATAATTAAACAGATCTTTTATTATTTATAAAATTTATATATAATAACTTTTTACAGGCTTTAACTAGAGAAATATTATTTTATATTATATCTATAAAATATCTGTGAATAATCAGACTAGATTCTTATAAAAAGATCCAGGAAAAAACAGATATCTTTATAAAATTTAAGAAAATTAAAAATATTTATAAAAAAATTAAAAAAAACCTGATTACAGTCTGTAAAAAATAAAAGAAATTTTATAATTATATAAAATAATTTAAGAATTTTACAGTAAATTAAATAATTTAATTATTTATAAAATATTTATTATAAAAATAAATTAATAAGAAACTAGGCTTACAGAATAAAAAATTATATTATATATTAAAAAAAAAATAAATATATAAACTTATAGACTAAAGTTATTTATAAATATTTAAATTTAAAATATATTTTATATCTTCCTGCTCTGTAAATATTATAAAATAAATAAAATAAATTTATAAAAATATTTTTATTTATAAAAAAAATCTTATAAGTATTACCTAAAAATATTATTTATTTTATAAAAATAAAACTAGATTACAGAGATCCTAGTTAAATAGAAAAAATACTTTAATAAAAATAATACTTAGAAATCTATTATAAATCTATATTCTTTATAATTATATAAGAAGTTCATGGCTGAGGGACAGTCTTTATTATTAAAATAAAAAAAATAATAGAAATTATATTATAAAAATAAAAAGAAAATAATTATTTAATTTTTTATAAATTTTAATTATTAAATATTTTTATATTATATACAGATGGAGTACTGCCATGAAATTAAAAATAAATTATATTAATTTTATAATATATATATCTTAATTAATAAAATAAATATATTTAATAACCAGTATAAAAATAGTTATTATATTTTTAATTATAATTATTATTAATATATATTATAAAAGCCAGGATACTATTCTAATTCTTATAATATATATTATATTTTTAACTAGAAGAAAATAATATTTTAATTTTAATTATAAAAATAATTTTACAGAGCTGGATATATTTTCTTAATTATTTTTATAAAATATATCTAATAAAAGATATAAAATAAAGAATAGATACTATTATTTAATAATATTTTTAACTAGAAAAAGACTTCTGCTCTTTCTAAAAGAAAAGACTAGATAAAATAATTAAATATATTATAAATATTTTAGTAAACTAGAATACTACAGACAGTTTTATAAATTAATATAAAAACTAGATTATAAACTTTATTATCTACAGAATTAATTAATTTTAAATAAATCAAGAAATATCTACAGGAGGCAAGAGTAATCTGTAAATATAAGAATTTCTTATAATTAAAATTATTAATATATTAGTTAAAATATATTATTTATTATAAATCTTTTTTTAATAAAAAATTATTAGTAGCAGGTACTGTAGAAGACCAGATAATATTAAATATATTTATAAAAAATATAAATTATTATAAATTAATATTTATATATATATACAAACACCTGTAAAAATAAGATAATTTATTATAATAAAAAATATAGAGACCGCAGGCGGAGCTATTAAAAAAATAAAAGAAATTATAATAATAATAATAATAATAATAGCAGTAAATAATTATTATAATTAATTATAAATTTAATTATACTTATAAGAAGACCTAAATTTACTATAAATAATAGATTAAAAAAGAAAACTATAAATAATAAAAATAAATTAATAAAAAATAAAACTATAGTAGCAGTTATAGAATAAATTTATTTAATAATAATAATAATAATATACTAACAGGCAGTAGTAAAGAAACAGATTTTATATAATAATATTATATTATATAAATTATAATAATTATTTATAAAGAAATTACTTACTTTTCTTTTATAGGAGGGAGAAGAAGAAGTAAAAAAAAAAAATTATAAAAAAAAATAATTATAAAAAAAAAAATCAGATTCTAAATAAAAAAAAATTTATATAAAATTTTACTAGAAATCCTGAGTTCTAAGTCCTGATTTATATTTTTAAAACAGATTTACTACTAATATATATATAGAATTTTAAAAAATAAAAAAATATTATAATAAATTTAGATCTCTATATATAGAAATAATATTTATATATTTTATAAAAAGAACTGATAAACAGAAACTTACAGAGAAATTATATAAATAATAATATAAAGAATTTTTATAAAAAATATTATAAAATAGAAAAAATAGATAATTTTTTTCTTACTTAATTTTTTCTATAAAAATTTATAAATAAGAATTTTAATAATATCTAGCTCACTGTAAGCAGTATTATACTATTAATTATTATAAAATATATTTAAAAAAAATAATATTATAATTATTATTAATACTTATAGTCTTGGAGGCCAAGGTCTTATAAAAAAAAATAATTATAAGAAGAATATAAATCTTTATAATTCTTATAATAATTTAATTATAAGAAATATTTATATTAATAATAGTCTTATTACAAGATAAGACTAGTATTATTATATAATTTATAAATTACCTGTAGATACTTTACTATTCACAGACAGAGAAAGAAGATAGTTAGTAATAATATTTTAAGAAAATTGACCCTATATTTTATATTCGTGAATAAGATATACTCTTCATACTATTTCATTATATTCGCCCTTATAGATTAATACCACTAACTCAAATAATATTATAAAATATTATTATTTATTATTGTTATATATATTATAGATTACTTTTTAAGAAATTTAAGGAATTATATATTAATATATATTCTATAAAATACGTAACCCAGATGGTATTCTAAATCTTATTTTATAACAAATATTATTTATTTTAAATTTTTAAATATCATTAATGGCATTCAATATTCTAGATTATTAATATTATTTCATATATTTCTAGATTTTATTTATAATTCTTTTATAGAAGTCAAGTAAGGACAATTATATAATCGAAAAAATTGAAATTTTATTAAATATAATTAATAAAATTTTGGAATCTATTATTACTGCATGTTTTAATTATTTAATTAAACATTTTAAATTTTTATTATAAAAATATATAGAAGGACAGCAGGAATACTTTTATAAGTATATATTATATTAATTTTAAAGAGGATTTATGTTATTTAATAAAGTAGGTACTTTATTATAATCTGTTATATTTACACTTAGTATATAATTTTTGAAAATAATAAATATCTTTAACATTCATTAATTAGATTTAAAATTTTTTAGTAATTAATATACAACTATTATTATGCTGGAGACTATTCTTAGAAATATTATATTATAATTAATATTTTATAAAACATTTTATTGTTTTTTATGTTCTATTTATTTTATAATATTAACTTATTTAACAATAATAACAGAAGTCTGTCTTTTCTTAATTAAATATATAAATAATATTTATATTCTTGCCTGAAGTCTTATTATTCAAAATAATTATTTTTAATTCTGATATATATACGAATATATTAAATAATATAAATAATCTTATTTTCTCAAAATTGTATTGATTAAGTATATTTTAATTCATGTAATTAAACAATAAATATATTTTTATATTATTTATCTATAATTTCTGTATCATAGAACTTAATTAATTTATTTTATACATAAGATATCAAAATTAAAATTATAAAGAAATTTTGTTATTTTAATATTTATCTTAATTTAAATCTATTAAGAAAAGCTTATTTAAAATAATTATAAATTAAAATAATTAATTTAGTTTTTATTCTATCTTTAATTACTAGTTTAATATAAAAATATTTATTTTATATTTTTAATACATTTATGATAATTTAAAGTATTTAATTTTTGTACAGCTGCTTTACGTGATATATATAAAATATAAAAAAGTTTGAAAGAGTAAATTTTATTATTATAAATATTATAGACAAGTATTATTGAATTCCTTTAGATTACTAGAATTTTTTCTATAATATTTTATATAATTTTTAAAATCTATTTTAATATTATATTTTCTTATTTTATTTTAAATAGTTTACTGAAAATAGCTGCCTGTAGTTTCTAGTAGTTTTATTTTATTAAATATTCTGTAATATAAACAATTAATAATTAATTATAAAAAATCTTGAAGTAAAATCTGATCTTCTTTTATAAAAGTTTAAAATATATTTTACTTAGTCTCTAGGCAGAGATTTTATAGATTTATTTAATTTTAAAATTATTAATTTTATATGAATTCTTTCTAATAGAGCATGCTTATAAATTTTAAAAAAATATATGAATAATAGTAGTAAGTTCATATAATTAATCTACTTTAAATTTATGCTAATAATAATGATTTTAGAAATAGTATCAGTATACTAACAGTTGTTAAATCTTATGATATTAATTATTTTATAAACTTTAAAACAATATATATAGTATAGTATATATAAAGGAACTTATTAATATTATTATAATTCTAGTTTCTATTTAATAATTAAACTATTATCCAGGCCTGTGCTGATCCTTCTAAATAAATTAAATTAATATATTTTATAAAATATTATAATATTCTTAGGAGTGATGTAGGAGACATGATAGGTTCAAATATATGCGCGAATACTAGCTACTATTCTACTTAGAACTGATCACTGGTCTCCCGCAGTATTGGAAAGGCTAGTAAGATATAATATAAAAATAAATTATATAACTTTATCTAATCTATATAATTTATGACTATATATTATTTATATAATCTGCCAGATTATAATAAATCAGTAAATCTATTTTAATATTATTTTTTTCTAGAGGCTGTGTCCCCGCAGCTAAAAGAAATATTATATAATTTTATATATTTTTTAATTAAAAAATTAAAAGGTTATAAGAATCTAATTAATTAGAATATCCCAGTTGTAATCTTTCTTGCTATTAATATATAATATATTTTTTATTCTAGGAATTCTATATATAGAAATAACACTGTGTATATTTATAGTAGTTAATATAAAATAATAATTATAATTTTATAATTTTATATTTTAATAAATAAGAACTTATTTATAAATAATTTTATTATTTATTATATTTAATTTATAATAATAAATTATATAAGATTAAGAATTTTCTTTTATTTTTTAGAAATATGTGGCCATGAGTATAACTATTTAATAAAAAATTAATCAATAATTTATTCTTTTATATTTTATATGCTGCCTGCACCTGTGCTATTATTAATATTTTATTTTCATAAAATTTTATTCTAATAATAATCTTTACTGTATAATCTCTGTTAATTATACTAAATATAAAAAATACTCAGCCAGCTGCCATCCTTGTATAGTAATAAATAATTCTTTTTATATTAAATATGTTGAGTGTGAATTCTAATTAATTTATATAATAAATTTTTAATAAATATTATTATTTAAGAACTGCTGTTATAAAGGTCTATTATTATTAAATATAATTTAATAATATCTTATACTAGATTATATTTAAAATAATAATATTAACTTTTTAATATATAATCTGCTAGCCCCGGGAATCCAGTCATAAAAATAATAAAAATATATAATTTATTATTATTATTTTCTTTTTTTATTTATATTTAGAGTGCTTTGTTCAGGTACATATAATAATATAAAAATATAAGTTAACTAACTTATATAATATTAATTATTTTATCTAGTTTTATATTTGTGTGTGATTAAATGAATAATTAAATATATTTTAATATTTTTCTTATTTTTTTATAATTAATTAATTATATATATATATATAATATATCTTCTTGTAGTATATGATTTCTAGTAGAAAATATAATAATGAATTATTTATATTATCTTAATCAATAATTAAGTACTGCTTTCTGTATTAATTAAAATAATTAATCTTAATAAACTTATATATTTTTAATATTTATAAAAAGTTTTAAGTATCTTTTTTAAGATTATAATTTTATTATTATATTAGAAATTCTTTCTGAGCTTTCTTGGTTCTGTATATAATAATTTTATTTATTAATTATTCTTAATATCTATTAATTAGTATTGGAAATAGTCAGTAAAACTTATTTAAGAAGAGTAAGACTCTAGAAACAAGATATAAAAAACTAGATATAAATTTTTATATCTTAATAATAACTGTAATTTATATTTTTTTTCTTAAATATTAATTATTATAAAAATTCTAATTTGCTGATAATCAAGCTTTATCAAATAAATATTCATAATATTTTTAATCTTCACTATAATTTTCTGCTTTATTTAGAAAGTCTTTTCTTTGTATTTATAATTATATTATATTATTATTGCTTTATTTTATCTAGTAAGATTTCTAGTATTTTCTTGATTTTAATAAGAGTATCCGTTTATTCCTTTATTACAGGTATCTTATTGAAGAGAAATTCCTAGTTTATATTAATTTATAATTAAAATATAAAAACTATTAGTATTTTATATAGTATGGTTTTTATGATATTATAAATTATATTATTATAAATTATCTAGAATATTAAAAGCTATTGAGTTTAATTATTCTAGAAGAAGTTTAAATAAATTTATAAATAATATTTAAGAATCTAATTCTAGCGCTCTGTTTATTTATCTATTTAAAAATAATATATTATTAATAAATATAATATATTTATATATTAGCTTCATAAGTTATAGAATTATAATATTTTTTTAATATAATCAATAAAATATAAATTTAATATATATATTTGTTATTATTAAAATTATATTATAAACTTTTCCTTACTATTCACTTGGAAGTAAATCTATAATAAAATTTATAATTATTATTTTTTTAGATTTACTAGATTGCGGTAGCAGCTCCAGTTTATTATATTATATTCTTTTATTTTAATATATATATTATGCTATTAATACTTATACTAAATTTTTTTTAAAATATATTATTTTTAGTAATGGCTCCTCTTTGGTATATTATAATTTATTTATAATATTTCTTATCTTATTACTGAAGTAGCTGGGACTATTATATATTTATTCTTTTTAAATAAATTTATTTTATTTATTTTCTATATTAGATTATTTAATTTTTTATTTTTATACCCACGGGTCCTTTCCCTGTACTTTATAAAGTAAATTTATTATAAAATTCTCTAAGTTAAAATATATTATCTTAGATTTAATTACTATATATACATAGACCCATAATATTAGAAAATCTAGAATTTCTGTATTATTATTAGTATTGTTTTATTTATAAATGTATTTAAATACCCCTAGGCACTCTCTTCTGTACATATGTTAGGGGTGATGTAGGAGACATGATAAGTTTAATTATATATACAAATACTAGTTACTATTCTGTTTAGAACTGATCACTGGCCTTCTGCAGTATTAGAGAGATTAGTAACGTATAATATAAAAATAAATTATATAATCTTATTTCATTTATATAATTTATAACTGTGTATTACTTATATAATTTATTAAATTATAATAAATCAATAAATATATTTTAATAATATTTTTTTCGAGACTGCGTCCCTGCAGCTGTAAAAATATTTATATAATTTTATATATTATTAATTAGGAAATCAGAAAATTATAAGAATCTAACTAATTAGAATATCTTAGTTATAATCTTTTTATTATTAATATATAACGCGCTTTCTTACTCTGGAGTCTTATATATAAAAATAATATTATATATAGATTTATAATAATTAAGATAAAATAATAAATATAATCTCACAGTTCTGTATTTTAATAAATAAGTATTTACTTATAAATAACTTTATTATTTATTATATTTAATCTATAATAATAAATTATATAAGATTAAGAGTCTTCTCTTATTTTATTTTATAAACTTTTTCTTTTTTTCTTCTGTAATATGTTACTATATTGGCTTATTTATTTAAGAGCAGTGGTATATTGGCTTATTTATTTAAGAACAGTGATTTCTAATATCTCTTTATATTATTTATATTTTTTTATATAAAATAATCTATTTAAATATTTCTTTTTATTATTTTATAAAAAGTAGTTATCTAATACGTTTTCCTTGCTGTTCCGCGTGGGTGGTGGTTTATATAATAATTTATATAATAAATATATATATTATCATAATCTGTATAATAAAAATATATATTCTATATTTTATATAAAAAATAGCTGTGTTATACAGATTATGAGTATATATATAATTTAATTATATATTATATATACTTTTGTATTAGTTATTTAGTTTTTTTTCTTTTTTAGAAATACGTGGCCATGGATATGGTTATTTATTAAAGAATTAATAAAAATAACTTATTTTTTTATATTTTATATATTATTTATATCTGTACTGTTATCTGTACTGCTGTTATTATAACTAATTTTTTATTATTATTAATTTTATTATTTCTGTCTTACCTGCCACACCTGTTTATATTATTATTATTATTATAATTATTATTTCTTTTTTTTTATATATTACAGCCGTCCTATATACCAGTAA